>NC_054569.1:2324060-2349060 GCF_017654505.1 Polyodon spathula | reverse complement strand
ATGGATGGTGATAATGAAACAGCGTCTCTATTAACTCCCTCATCTACCTGAGGCAGTGTAGCCTGTGCCCACAGAGACCTGAATCCACTAATCCCTTTCCTGTCACAGCAAGTTCCTCTGTGAGATTTGGAACGTGAGCGCTTTATCTGCGGAAGCTTTCACATCGCGACATCAGATCACCAGCACCTAGAGGCCTGACAGATTATTACATTATTGTTAGTATTTATAATATGATATGATATATTAATTCTAACAATCTGTAATTATTATTATATTTTTTTAAGTTATATATATATATATATATCAGCATGTTTCAATGGGGTCTAAATAAAACTGCAATCCTCCATAACTGTTCATCAAGTGCACCTAGTCAGGGAAATTGTTGTTATTATCGTCAATGGATTAACCAAAAAAAAACTGACGCCTAATTTTATTAGGAAAGCAGACAGTGGAAAACTGCATGGGCAGGTAAGATATCTACCCAAAGTAGGGTTCCAAACAACTTATTATTGGGGTGTATGTTGCAATTTCAGGGAAGGAATTGAAAGCAAAAAGCAAAAAAGGGAAAATGTGCTTCCCGTACTAAGGGTGCCCATGGGAATAACCGATGAGAAGACAGCAGAAACTGTCCATGCGTGGCTAAATCATTTCCATTTCATTGGATTTTGTGAACATGTCAAATTAGTCCAGGTTCAGTCTCTAAGTAAAACCTTCTGCAGAAGTTAAAAACGCTTGCCAGTATCGTGCTGTTCAAAACCTGTATTCATTTACAAGAGTGGAAGCCGAATTAAGCTGCGCTACCCAAGCGTTGCCTGCAAATTGCATTTTTTATGCTTGTTGTAGTCTAATTATTAATATTAGTTTTGACTGTAAACCAAGCAAAGTTTAAAGTAATTGACTACAGCTTTTGACTCTATTTGAAAAAAAAAATACAATGCACGGAGGGCAACTTCTTGGTAATAGCACATAGGCAGCTAAGATTTGTAGGAATTGAGATTAGTATCACTTTGTTAAACATTGTATAACAAGTGGACTCAGATATGCCTTTGTGAGAGACACTGCATGGCTCCCAGTTCTGCTTTTGATTTGATCTCAACCATCAAAGCCTTATTCTTATACGCACAGGATCAGTAGGGAAACAAATGACTTTGCTATGGAGAATGTACGTTTAAGATCAATTTATTAAGTGGATCAATTTCCGTTTGTCTCTATGAAGATGTTTGGTCCAGAACATGTGCTTTCATCTGCGGTAATTAAAGGCTTTCCATATCAAAGGTTTGATTGGTCTCCTTCAGAACTAAAAAGGAAACATTTCCAAACTCTCTTATTGAATTAAATAATGGAGTGATTCTGCATTCTAGTAATTAAACGCATTCAAAAGCAGAGAGGATGTGGCTGTGGATCACAGATTTATTGATTTCTGAACTGACCCCAGCACTTTCGTTGCCTGCGAGCAACTTTATCGCTGATCCATGTTTCTGAATCTCCTTGGTCTAGTGTGTTCCTGTCATAAAGCCATGGCGCAATGTTGAGTAATGCTGAGCGCTGCTGAAACCCAAGCCAAAGATTATTAAAATGCATGCAAATGTGAGCATCAGACCGCTGTGAAAATAATTCTAATATGACAAAGTCAGGATAAGAACAGAAAATCAATGTTTAATGTAACCTTGTCAACTGTGAGAAAAAAAAAAGAAAAAGAAAAATGTATAAAGATTTGTCTTCTCTTTTTCAATAGAACCTCCGTGATGGAGGAGAAGCATTGATCACAGAATCCCCTTAATTGGTTAACATTCTAGCCAACAACAATAATATTCCATTTGTTTTATTACTGAAAACAACCTTGCCATCAAAAGAACTGCCTGTGAATGACAAGTATCGACTTATCATACTGTACCACTGAATTCTTCCAGCAAGAAGAGAGTATTCGCTATTATTAAAGGCTGTTAAAGACTCTCTTTCCTGACATATAATGGTTTGGGACAGTCGCTGATAAGCAGCTGTCATTTGGAATGTTCCTATCTAGTGACAGTTTGCAAGACCTGGAGAAAATGGGAATGGATCCTCTCTTTATTAAACAAGGGAAAAATGATGCCCTCTCCTTATCGGTGATTAGGAAGAGAAATACAACCAGCCTAAACGATCCAATTGCTTTTGGATCCTGAGACTGCAGGCAGGGACCCTGAAGCGTAGTGTGTGCTCAGATAAGATGTTCATGTATGAGAGAAAAATGAGAAGAAGAACAAGAAGAGCGCCCCAACTAACCCTTACTGCTGTTAGGGGGGTTATTAATATCCTGAGCACGGAATGCAAAATAACGATTGCTGTCATGCAATCATCATATCAAGGTGATATGAAAATAAAGGCAAAACAGTATGCACAGTCTGTATTAGACTTTGACATGTTTTAAAGTCTTTGGTGTGTGCAGACTATATTATGATAACTGCATTATCCCCTCGATATCACTATCTGCGTAAACCATTTTGATGTATTTTTAATATAACCTCTCAGGGGGTCAGTGATCTGTTTTATTCTCAGAGAAGAATTATACGGTTTTCAACATTACTTACTAAGGGGACATCAATTAGTAAAAGGTACAAATTGTGATTAAAAATAGGAATAAGTTGTCTCCCAGCCTCTGAAATAAGGAGAAAATGGTTCCAGTCTAATGGTAGCTGTGTATAAAATTAGCAGATTTTTAATTAAAATAAAATGCAATCAACTTGCATAAATATTTTACATGACGTTCTTGTAATGCAGTTTCCACTATAGTAAGCACAATGAGACAAAGCGGTTATCCTGACGTGCAATAAACGAGGGCATTGTAAATGTTTAATTGAGGAATGAAAAGACGTTTCTTAACATGATTCATTTTCTTCCCGCAATTGCATAATATAAGCAACCAATCATGCTGAAGTTCAGTTGAAGGGTACAGTCATTAATTATACTTTCCGTTAATAGCTGAGGGATGTTTTTAACTTTTTGAAAAAAAAAAAAAAAAAATTATTTGCATGTGTTTTTAATGTCCACTGTCATCTCTGATCTATATCAAAGGCACACCATGGGCTAGATTCACTTAAAACTTTCTCATACTAGTTTGCAACCTAGAAAAACTGCAGTCTACTGGGGAAGAATGAGTTTGAGAAGGGCTTCCCAGAAAGGCAGTGACCTTTCTTACATGCAGTGATGTTAGGGGTGATGCTATATCTATGTCTTATATAAGCATTTAAACTAGTGTATGTCCCCATGTAGCATAAGTCAATGGAGCATAAGTCTTTATTTTTTTAGCTGAATGCACAACAGTGTAATATAATACAACTATTACCCACTCACACATAAACATTGGAATAAAACAGTTATTGTCGAGTACCACATATAAAACATACATGTGTAACACATCTTAAAGGACATTCATTTAAAATTAATTAAACATATATTTTGGACAATTATATGTATAATTAGGAAGATTAATATTACCTCATGTCATTTTTTCAGTGTCCCTGTGAATCATTTTATTAAATCACACTTTGAGACAAGTGCCAGTGTTGTCTTAAAGATTCACAAACGCCAACCTCACCACCAGCACGGAAGCAGACAGAACCACACGTAGCACAACATGTAGCTGGATTCCATGAGGGATTCTGGGTCACGCCACACACAGGCAAGCAGGAAAGCATGTTTGATGCATGGTGTTGCTTTTAAAACATATGTCCTATAACATGCAAACCAAAACAAGCGTGTTAGAGCTGCTGCCAGGGAGCAACTTTGCCTCCATATTTCTCTTTTGCAGTAGTTGCAGTTACTTTCTGCTAAGCCATGCTTTATGTTATCAGTCATCTCCTATTTCCTGCTACTCAACATTTATTATTTTAGCTCATTCTTGTCAGCCATTGCATTCTCTCAGCATGTGCTCCACTATTTTGCTGCCTCTACAGGCTCAAAATATAAGACTTATATAATGCGTCAGATTGTGTTTGCATCTCACTTACAAAGGAGAAAGCATTTGTAAATCCTAATGGAATATTTATCTATAGTGGAGTACAACATTAAGATAAACAGGGTTTATATATATATATATATATATATATATATATATATATATATATATATATATATATATATATATATATATGCTCATGAGATACAGTAAAACAATATGCAGTTATTTTGAAAATGCCGTAATTTCTGAGAAATAAAGTTTACTTGCACAAGCATCATGCATTTCCGAAGTTCTGGTTCTGCAGCACGCGTATATGAGACCTGTGTGCTTGTTTGTTTTCATGGTTTACTGCAAGCTAATCACTGACCCAGATACTCACATGTGTGAGATTCATACGCAGAGTAAATCAGGTGTGACTGGTGCAGTGGAGACTGGTAAAGGGGGAGGGGGGCTGGACAAGGTGAAGATGCACCACGAGTGCCTTACACATCGACTGGTCATATAGAGACAGCATGGCAAGCATAGGAAGAATGTGACTCCCAAGAAGAGGCATTAATCACAGAATGTACTGTACTGTATTCCTCATAAAAGAGAAAACCTTCACTTCATCTTTGATGTTTCATAAACACAGCTTGCCCTATGATTGTAATATTTTCTGCTTTTAAAATGTCAAATTAATAAAACACACAGCTTCAGGCATCAAAACTCAATATTTGATTAATGTAATGAATGCATCACCTTTCATTTCAGAGGTAAGGAGCTGGCTTCAAATCTCGATGTATTTTGATATATACAATTTCAGTGACTGCCTCTCAGTGGATATCTACAGAACAAATGACCTTCTATGCAGGCAGTGACTAAAATGGATATTTCATGTCCTTCGGGATATAAAAACTACTAGATAGAGTAATGTAATCTGTTATGAATGATCTCTGTTTGAGCCGAATTTAACAAGCTAATATGAAACAAGACAAAATTAAATTTGAATATCCCATTTATCTTTTTTTTTTTTTTTAAATGCAGATATTAAAGAGAATCCATTCTTATTTTACACATTAGACACTTAATTTTATCAATAAATGTATCACATTCCATGCATAACACTCCGATATGGAATATCTTAAAATATATCTTGTTGCCATGAAAGTGCATAACTGCCTTATTCAGGCTCAATCTAAGCCACATATCAAATATGTTTTGCATTATATTATAATTCAACACTAGGAATTGCAAATTTTGTGGTGTGTCTTTAAAGAGGCATGCTCTCAGCATGGTAGTGTATCATTCACAATTTAAGACATTGTAAAGGGTTGACTCTATTCTCGAAGCGAGGTATGGTACCAGCTTACTGTGACATTTCTTTCCACCTGAAGGTTTTGCCTTTGTTTGTTGATATGGTTCCATGCCTCAACTCAAACTGTGTGTTTTAAAATGTCCACAAAATTGGAATGGGTGTTCTTTGACAATAAAAAAATACAATACTTTTGTATCATTGTGTTTTCAAATAACCCTATAAAATTGCACAGGCAGGTCAGTCAGAAGAGGAGTACCATTCTGGCACTGTTAGACTATGAGTGGATTTCCAGTATTCAAACATCCTGTCCAAAAACCAGTACACACACATACTGCCCAGCATGTTCTGATAATCACGTAGCAATCACACAGTACATGGAAGGTGAAGGGTAATAATTATACACAATAAAATCCAGCACATCTACAGGAGGCTAGGGTTGTATGATGAAAGCTCAAAGCCAAGGCAGTTATCTTGTGCACCATGTAGAGTGTGACAGACAGATGGGTGAAAACCATAAAACACTGTATTTACATGAGTGTGGATTTGAAGTACAGCCACAATTGACAACATTACACTTGCTCAAGCTGTGCACCAAGGTAATGCAAATCAACCTATTTACTTTGTGAATTTAAAGTGTCTGTAAAAGTATGTAAAACACTAGAACCAAATCTAGATGCACCGTTGCTGACATCAGTGGATCAGGTACTTTTAGTGACATCTTTATTAAAAAGTAGGGCTCGTAATTATGGAATAGTTCCATTGTCCAAAGAGATTGTGATGTAAAATGTTCCTATTTGGCTAGCTGTTGGGCTAGGATATTCAATAATCCATGCTAAATGAGAAACAAGCATTATCCATGATTAACTGTTCATAGCCGTTAAGCAGCATTGGTCATATAGAGGATTCACGTCTCATAAGTAACTGAAGGAAAATAAAAAAAAAAAAAAAAAAAAAAACTCTCGAGGGGGCTGTCATTTTGAAAATTAAATTAAGATTCTGGTTGTTTCAAAATCAGATCATATCTCAGTGTATAATCTTTACAACAGTGTATTTATATAGTAGTTACTTAGTAAATACATGTGTACTTATATATCATTATAATGTATATTATGCATAGTTACAAGGTACTTAATGTGTACATCGTTTTGCACAATATATGTAAGTGCACAATTGTATCTGAAAAGGGTTAGATGGAATTAGGGTTAGGTTTAGAGTTAGAGTTAGGGTTACGGTTAGGGATAGGTAATATCGTGTAATAAGATTTACACATTGAGTGCACTATGCATAATAACATTGTCATTGTGTGAAAGTACACAAGTATTTAGTAAGTAACTACTATGTAGATACATATTAATTAGAGACAGTGTGTAAAGTGTTACCCAACCTTCCCCTCTGCCCCCTGGTTTCAGACACTTGTATATTCAGCTTGCAAGTGGCTGGTGAAACTCCATTGCTATGGGCAATCTTGGCTGTGTTTTACTGACAAACTGACTGAGCTGGGATCAGCCCTTAATAGTTTCTAGTAGATTTGATTACACAGTGGTTTTCTTGGGTAGTCATTTCTTCCTGAAATGCTTGTCAATTTGGTGAAAAACTGCTCTGAGGTGCCCCTGAGATTGGAGATGGGGTGAAGTGGTATTGTATATTTATGTTGGGGCTTTGAGAGTGGGTTTTTTTGATAACATTTTTCTTTTCTTCAGCCCAGAATCTCTGCTTTATAGAAGTACCGTATTATATTTCTATGCCAAACCAAACACTTTGTTTTAGATTCCCTGTGCCTTCTGTAACAAAAATCCCAGGCACAATTACTCTCTAGGGAGAAGGATGAAGTGGTTTTAAAACCCTGCAAGGGAAAAGTACTATTACAGTTCTATTCCTTTATCAGCAGCTCAGAGCCCAAGCCTCAAGATCTTAATCCAGGGCAAACATATTTATCTGTCTTTCTAGCTACAGCAAGGCAGCATATATATATATATATATATATATATATATATATATATATATATATATATATATATATATATATATATATATATATATATATATATATATTCTAACTGTTTTAGCTGTACTTTTAGGAAAGACAAAGGTTGGCTCTGGTCTTTCACTGTGCACCTGATGAAACAAACACACTGTTATTAACACTAACAAAACAGGTCCCATGTGAAATAGGTGGGGAGGAGTGGTAGTGTAACTGGGGACTATTCACTGTCACCCATAAATGAATGTCTTTCCTAGCTGCAAACAAGCAATGTAGTGTGATGCTCGGATCCCTACCCCTGCTGGTGAGATGATCTGAGAAGCCCCTCTATGGACACTTGCAGAGGAGCCTGGCTCTTTGGTGCTGTGGTTAAGATGCTCGCTTGCTTGATCAGAGCATGTCTGTTCACTTACCTGTGTGTTTGCCTGTTGTCAAAATAGCAATGTGTAAAAAAAGCCTTTATAAATACATGTGCACTTATAAATAATCACAATGTTATTATGCATAGTCACTATGAACTTAATGTGTCATTTTTTTTTTGCATGATATAACCCTAATCCTAACCATAACCCTAACCCTAAACCTAACTCTAAACCTACCCCCCCTAACCCTAACCCTAACCCTTCTCTGATACAATTGTGTGCTTACATATATCATGCAAAAAGATTGTCGCATTAAGTACATTGTAAGTAAGTGTAAGTACACACGTATTTACTAAGTAACTACCATGTAAATACACAGTAATTAGAGACACTTAATGTAAAGTGTTACTCGTGTTGGTCTGTACCTTTCTAAGTAAATCTTAACAAAGGGAAAAAGATGAATTAGTCAAGATAATTCTGATATGTCATACCATATCAAGGGATATAGCTTTTAGCCATAACATTTAAAGATGAAGCCGCACCACTTGCCAAAATCAGACACAAATGAATTGCTGTGCTTTTGACTCCCACCTTTCCTCCTAATATACACATCCAGTGCATGCAAACACTGTTTTTGTGTTTGAGCGTAAGCAGGTATTTCTTTTCCTGATTGAAACGTTTCCCAATTCCTTAATTCTGTTCTTTAAAGACATACTTAAATCCTATCGAGGAGACTAATTAGGATAATTATCTTTTTTCCTCCAGTTAATTAGATTGACAGCCAGAGACCTCATTAAAAAATAAATGTACTTCCCAAACACCATGTTCTTAACAAAAAAAACCTAAACCCTCCAAATGAAATCAGACAATTAACCTTGTGGAATGAGAATTAGATTTCTTTTTTCCTTTCTGCAAATTAACTTTTTTTTTTTTTTTTTTTTTTTTTTTTAACAAAGATAAAAAGTTTCATGGTTCGATTATTCATCATAGCGCCGTCGAACAAACCCAACTTAGAGAAATTTGAAATGTCTCTTCTCGTGTACCGGTAATAAAGAATAATAATTAATTATGGATCACCAATATCTTGCAAGCTTCAGTTTAACATCCATTAAGCAAGACTCACCCGGCTGCCCTATCTGGATGCTGTATTACTAGCACATGCATGATTTCAGTTGTATTATAAAGCTTTTGTGAAGAGTCTGTTTTGGTATTATTATTATTTTGCCTCATTCTTTTTTATTAATAAACTTTTCTCAATGCACTATAATATTAATCTGCATAGTAATATGCACATGCATGTTTTCAGTCGTATTTGAATGCTTTCAAAGATTTTGTTTTTGCTTATTGCTTATTGCGTCTTGCTCATGAATAATGAAGAGTTCTCAATGCATTGGTTATCGTTAACCTCTAACCCGCCCTACAGTAAAATAGCAGTAGCATTGGTAATTTGCACTTTCCCACACTGACCCACAAGCATGCCTCTAGCCTGTCCTGGAGGGGACACCTTCGTATGGGAATGGGGGGGTAGTTAAGCCACCAGGCTTGTGCAGTCCTTGTCTATGACTGTCAGCAAATGCATCCCAATGCTGCTTTCTCAAGCAAGAATTACACAGAGCCAGCACCAGTGAAGAACTGTGAAATAAGCCACAGTTCCCATTATTTATCTCAAATGTCTTTTCTTCTTATCATATTCTTCTTAAGTCGTCCCATGTGTGCAAATCACTCGTTCGCGCCACTGCACTCAATGCATGCTGTACGTTTTAGTGACTACAGTCAGATGGATAGACTACCCTATACACATGTTACACCCCCTTTCAATCCTAAAACATATAGATGCACCTGTCACTTGGCCATCTTTCTAGTTCATGTGAGGCACTTCCCTCCACCTCCTCCAATCACCACCTTTCAAATATCCAGTGGATACCCACAGGGGGGTCTATCGTTTAAACAACACAACTAGGTGATGGACCCTCAAGCCAAGTGGGTTTTATCTTGTACCATACATCATAATCATCAAATAGATACCATTCATTGTAAATGCTATGTCCTGGGAGTCTGTATTGAACAGTTACATGCGACCAGTTTAAACATGGTGTAGAAATTAATACCAGAATAAGAGTCCCTTCATAGCTCAACACCACAGATAAGATATTACAGTATGTTTAAATTTTGATCACACGTAGTTTTAAAAATAAGTGCCAGCGCCTTGCATTGTGCAATCAATCAGGTCTCAAACAAACCAGCAGAGTGCCCAAATTACAGTGGAGCACTTTTCTTAAGTATCTCCTGTTGCAGCAGTGCGAAGGTTAGATTTGATTTTATTAATGGCGCTGTGGGTTTGGCAAGGTGATTGCTAGGTGTTTGTATTTCAGCAGGACACTGACTGATTGCTTCCATTAGCCACTCATTTCACTTGGCCTGAAATTAAATTTCTGCTGCTAATTTCTAGCTCTGCTTGGTCGAGATGACACCCCCACCCAATAGCAAACCGTGCATTGTGCAGTGTAATTGCAGTATAAGTACGATACTTCTACTGCGCACATTCATAAGCCACAGGAATTCTAGGCTAATCTATTTGTGAATAGTGATGTTGTGTTGAACATAAGGAATATGTCTTTAAAGAGAATGGCACATTAAATGATTTGCATTTAACTATAAAGTTAGGTATTAAATTATTCAATCCAATAGTATTTGACTGATCTAAACAGCAGCCTCTTATTAAGGTTGGAACTTGCTTTATCGTAGACTTCTAAGGACTTTATTTGTATTTAGTGACATTTATAAAGGTGTCAATAACCACTCTGGGGGTGATTATTTAGTTAAAGAGAAGTGGTCTTTAGATCTACCACTGCCTAAATCATTAAGTTAAAAAATCAAGGCTGAGACACATTTAAAGATTTAAAAGCCTGTTAACTTAAAAACTTGGTTATCAGTCTAACTGTCTGAACAAACATTAAAAAAAGAAAAAAATCATGTGATTACAATTGTAGCATTGTCTAGTTGCTCGAGGAATTTTCCCCTTGTTATTTTTCCTCACTTATGCCATAACTAGCCCCTCTGGTATGACTGTGTCTGATAAGTTGATATATGTTCCCTCTTCTTGCTCAGCTTGCTGCCTTCAGGGTATCTCTCTAACAAACTAATTCACAGGTTCTTTCGTTAGTCTTGTAACACTGAGTCTCACCAATGTAAGGAGAAGATTGTGTGTGTGTGTGTGACACAGAGAGAGAGAGAGAGAGAGAGAGAGAGAGAGAGAGAGAGAGAGAGAGAGAGAGAGAGAGAATCCATGCTTCTATATAGTGGTGTCATGATTAATGTGTGTGTTGGTCTTACAAAGGAACAACAGTACCAGAAAAACCTGTGGTTATTAATTATTTTGAATTACTGTACCCTTCAATTAAAACCAAACATGGCAAAGGCGTGATTAATGTAAACCGTATAGACCTTAAAAGCAACAGTATCACGTTTAATATTTTCTGCATCAGCAAAAATTATGCAGTATTCATATACATATTACATTATCCTGTAGCGTTCTGATGTCAAAAACAACAACAACAACAACAACAACAAAATAACCCAAGAAGTGCTGCTATTACTATCTTGCTCTTAAGAAGAATCATTTACGAGAGTCTTCGCTTCGTTCGAACATGGAACTACCCAGCTCCACTGACATTATACCCATGGAAATACGGCCCAATTGGTAAACCTAGTGCTGCTCTAGTCCTAGTAATTATGTAGGAAAGGTGGGAAAACAAGCTTGCATACATTACAGTCCTCTGGGTTTTTGCAGACGCAGAGTCGGGACCTTGACGGGGGCTAGACTAGTGTTGTAAGAAGCAACAGTAATTGATCTAGGTTAAGGGTTTTAAGAGGAAATGCTACATGAAAGCTAAAAAAAATAGCCTTGCCAGTGGCAGTTAAAGTATCATCTGACCTTTGTCTCTTAGCTGTTCTTCTTTGCTCCCTGTAGGGTCCATTACATATTTTAGCCGTTTTGCCTTGCACTAGGCTGGCATATTTTAATCAACTTTCAGAAGGTCAGTTGAGTGCAGTCTTTGTTTTCCACTAACCAGAGGCTGAAAGAGAATGGTATGTCAATGCACAGTTTCATCATTTCCTGGGGTGGGTGAATAGCGGCATGCACGCCACACACACAAGCAGTAACCAACTGCAAATACAAGGACCTATAGCAGAGGGAGGAGATTACTTAGGGAATTCTTCAGATGGAGTGTGACTCTGCATGTTATGGAAAGCACAAATATGAGATTAAGAGGCTGATTTTAAAAGCTTTTTGTTTCAGTTGAAAAATGTACACCTGTTAATTGTACAAAACTGTGAGCACGTGTTCATTTGAGGTGTCAGACAATCTAATATGGTAGCAGTAACATGTCTTTTAGGTTTTGAAAAAGAAAGAAAAACTAGTAGTGTAAAACTGTAGTGGGAATAATAGGCTCCAGAACATATACTGTGGGAAACGTTTTAAACTGTTGGTTTGGCGTAGATCAGTTTAAGGAAATCAGTTTAAGGAACCCTTGTTGGAATTCCTCATCTTTTTCCAATCCTTCCGGGCGTTCAGTATATTGCCAAGGAAGCTGTGCATGATACAGCAGTTAGCATTCTGCTCCTGCGAGCTCCACAGTATGCTCTATTGCACAGTTTCCTCTCTTGGGCCGCTGCGCTGCTGTTGTTGATTGAATTGGCAACTACTTAAAGAAGCATCAGTGACAAGCGTTTCAACTTGAAGATCTATGAAATAAGTCTTTTTTGTTTTGGGTTGGGTGCAATGAGTTAGACCTTTCACATATTTAATAGCAAGGGTGCTATTACTTGAAAATTGCCCATGCATCATGTACTTTGTGTGGTCATATACTATAATATAATATATTACCCCCTTGATGTGACACAGCCATTTGTATGAGACAAACGGTGTCCCATTTGGGTTATCTACACTTTTCAATAACCAAGATTCTTATTTAACTATAGTATGTACATGAATTGGGTGCTGTGTAAAATAGAAGCAGCAACCCCTCTAGACATATAACACTCACACACTATTGTATATGGAGAGCATAGGTGACTGTTGAGCAGAAAAGTTTATATAACAATATACATATTATTTATAGGTACAACACATCACTGACCATTTATAGTCATCTGCTTGGCACCATTTATTTCCATTTACCGCTCCTTTTTTTCCTTTCTTCCACTCTATTCTATTTTATCCAATGGGTGGTTTTGAGCAGGCTGCCTTCTCCCTTCTGTCCCTGTGTATAATGTTTGACAAACATGGCCTTTGTTCTCTGGAGAGCTGGCGTGACCCTGCTGTAACCCCAGTTACAAGCCCCAGCAAGCAGCTCTGTGTTTACATGCCCTGCCTCTGAGGTCGCCACACCGGGACGTTTAAAGCAAATACAATGGAACGTGGACGGCAGCTAGAGTCTTGGTATCAAGGTTGAGGCTGTACTGGTATGACTTGACGGAAATGAATTATGAGAGCTATGAACAATCATACATTAGGTATAGACAGGTCTGTATTCATGCATGCTGGATGCAGTCAGTGGAATTCCTGAAAGTAAGAATAATCTCTCAAATCATAAAAAAAAAACACCCACAGTCTAATTGCATGTACATGTTATTCCTGCTGCAGCTCAAATTAAAATTATTTTATACTGAGGATTTCATAGAGCAATAACGCAATAATATTTATTTATTTTGTAATAACTTTTTTTTTTTATTACTTGTTAATGTTATATTTAAGCAATAAATAACAGTAGTAGTAGTCTAAAAATGGACTCGAATTTTTGAAAAAAATTCTAATTAGCGTCCTCGTGAAAGATAGACATTTAACTAATTATAGATAGACGTTTAACGAATTCAACAATTTAAACATGATATTCTAATCTTAAACTATAGTAGACCAAGTAAAGAAAACAAATGTTTCAGCTAATAGCCATGAAACAATTAGAAATGTTGAACTGCTTAGAAATGGTTGGAGCACTTTTTGTACATACATGTAGATATGCGTATATGGGGCAGCAGGGTCTATTAAATTGGTTTTAATGCCACCACACTAGTAATATTAAAAATAAGACCAAGCCTGGCACTGTACTTGCTTTTAAAGACAAAATCACTCTAAACAGTCTCTATACACACTGCTGTAGATGGGTTTTACAAAGGCTCCTCATCTTAATGATTCATTCAGAGTGGGGGGTAGCTGAATCTGCCACAGTTCAGATCAATTGAATCGATCCTGGGATAATGGCACTTTCATAATATATATATTCAGAAACTCACAGCTTATGAAGCAAAGCGAATGCAGTGCAAAGAAAGTGTGCTCTAGAATTCAAAGTCAGGCACCGGGGAAGAGGTTTAAACAGCTCGAGGGTGATACAGAGGATGTGAACGAATGCCAGGATCCTGAGGGGAAATAGGTCTTGCCAGAGACCTATTATCAGCAGAACCATCTCCATCACTCTTCTCTCTGCTCAGATTACAAAGAAGATTTTTAAAGAAGTTGGGATAGAGAGACTAATCGCTGATATTTAAGCAATGCATTAAGAACCGTGGTGGAGGGACATGAGCTGAATTACTTGCTGTGCCGGGCGGAGGAGTCAAATGGCTGCAAGGAGGGTGTCCACTATTCAATCACATAACAGGGATATGGATTGAGGGTACTCTTATCAGGTACAACCACAACCCAGTAATATCCAGTGGAGTCTATTATTTTAATAATCTAAACAGCAATCTCTTAATACCACAGCCGTGAAATGTATACAACCCCCAGCTGGATCGAAAGTGTATTAAAAAGCAGCGGTAGATCATTAAAATATACAGTATCATGGATTATAGACGTTGAACAGTTTCTGCATGCAGTGTGGGGTGCTATTATGAAAAACACAGCTTTGTTTTTTTAACATGCTTTTACCTGCTGTGGTCACCCATTCCCTAGCTTGCAATCTTACTGCTGTGTTCAGGGTTACTTCAAAGTGCTTTGAAGAACTTACTCAGCCATGGGGGGGGGTTCGAGAATAGCTCCAAAACATAAAGACAATTATTCTGGCACAGCACAAAAAGAAAGCGGTTCCCTAAGATGGTAGCAAGCTAAATGCAGTGCAGTAAAGTACAAACAGTCCTGCTCTGTAAAGGAATAACACAGGCACAAAAATCAAATCCTAAATTCGTTCTACAGTATCAGCTTTTCCCTTCGAGCTGCAGCTGCAGCCAGGCAATTACTCTGGAAATCGGAACCTTTCCTTGGGGGTTGCGATGGGTGGATTTTAACCTCCTAGCTGCCAAAAGGTACAGAAGCAACGCCGTGCACCCCTGAGCAGCCCCTGTACTCAAGCCGTCTGCTACGGACCAGGCCTGCTCATGTTCAGTTCAAGACAACTATGCCAGGGAATGTGCACTGCGATATATATCAAAGAGTCTGGATAGTGTGAATAAGAAATCTCCTTATGTATCCTGAAGGGGTAATAACCAACGCTTTACAAAAATTATGTTATCACTTTTTTTCTGTATCAGATGTTCTAATTATTATTATTATTATTATTATTATTATTATTATTATTATTATTATTATTATTATTATTTTATATTACCCAATTGGCTTAAGCCATTCAAAACACTGTGGATTAATTCCTGGTGCAGTCGGTATTAGGTTCCCATCGGATACTACTTCCATGCAGCAAAGAGAGTTTCATGTTTCAGGTGGGCCCCTAATGCTAAGCGCACAGGTAGTAAATCTACAGTAAGTTACAAGGTGAAGTGAAATGCAAATCTTGTACAACAATAATAATAATAATAATAATAATAATAATAATAATAATATTTTTTTAAATATTTGATGGAAATAAGACTCCCATTGCATAGCGGTGAGATCCATTCCTTGTTTTACTATGAGTTTAATAACACACACCTGAGCTGGTTACCTATGCACAGTGGCTAATCAAGGTCGTAGTAAAATCTGGAATGGGTGTAACTGATAAGCAATAGGAGCCTTATTTCCATCCCTGGTAGTGTCATAAACAGTAGGGCAGTGCTGCAGTGACATTAAATAGCAGATATATTAAACAATAACAACCCATGGTGGGGCTGTCTTTTAGTTCTAATCCATGCATTAGCGCTTCCATGCAGAATTTCTTTGTGTTTTCTTGCAGGTCCTGGGTTTCAGCCTCGCTGCTGACGCTTGTCCTCCCTCAGATGATTAATGTTGCCTCCCCTGCCGTGTGAATTAGTATAAACAGCATGAAGTAAGGTGGCATGCCTTCTCTAATGCTTGTTAAAACACTTCATATCGGTTCCTGGGCCTGCTTCGTTTTATACCACTGCATTAAAAAAAAAAAAAAAATTTGATGTCTTGTATGTCAAATCATTTCCTTGCACATTGTATGTTTAACATTGTTAAATGTATCCAATATGATACTTTTTCCTATGATGGTTTTCCACCATTGTAGCAGAGTATGACATTTAATAAAACAAATCATAAAAATCTCACATGCAGAATGTTGTTGCTGTGACCTTAAACTGTGGAAGTCAGGCTGTTTCACTGTTGCATTATGATCCCAAACCTTAAATCCAGCTAAGAAGCTCACAATATTCTTCCCTAGCTTATTATGAGGGAATTAATGAGCTTGGTGATGCCTTTAAGCTCTGCTTGCATTGACAGCGCGTGGAGCAATGCTAACCTTCCCACAGTAGGAAACCAAGTTCCAGTCCCATTAATCTGGGTTCACTGCATCCAGGATTTATTTTTTGTGTTCTGCAGGAAGATTATACATTGGCTTAACCTCTTGGAAGTCTCAGAATATTGGTTTGCTATTGTTTCTTTGCTACTGTCTTTTAAGAAGACAAATGAGGTACGTATGCATGAGGTACTGTGTACTTAAACAGCTTGTTATTTTCTTAGCTCTTCCTCCTGCGTGATCACGGAAATTACAGTTTAAAACAAGTGTAATTGAAAGATAAAATCTACTTGACATTTCCTTTATGTGCTCCGGAGAACATATTTCCGTCTTAGATTTTGAGAACTGCAATATTCAGCAGCTGTTTAATTGATACAGCCCTCCTCTTATATATCCTTACAAAATAACTTGTATGCAACTTGGATAAGACCAACTGGGGCTTTCAAACGAGAAGGTTTACACAAAGAATAAAAGCATATACTCTTCAAATGGAAGAACAGGTGGAACATCTGCTCAGACAACCCCTAAGTGGATCAGTAATTGCTTTTTAATGCAGAGTTCTGTACTTGAAGATGTTTGAAACACTTTATTTTTAAATCATTATGATGATAGGTATGCAGCTGCTTCTCTGTAGTGGCATCCAGTTTTCATACAGTATTAATAAAGTATTAATATAGCTGATACTGTGCAATCCCTGGTCAGCTGGGAGTGGATTGTGGACTTGTGTAATTGTGGGTGCCATGCTAAATGAACCCCCTGTGGTCAGCAGTGTTGTACTGGGATAGCTCAGGGGTCATCTGGCTAGCACATGTGCGAGGAGGGTTTTAGTGCTGAACGTTAGTGTTAGCTGGGCTGTGGCACCAGTAATTAAGGTGGTAGAGTTCAGAGGAGTTAAATACATATTATTCCTATATAATTATATTGAATCTATGATCATTACTTCTAAAGTGTTTCTCCTTCAATTAAATATTACTGTATGTATTAAGCTTGCAAATATCTCACAGTCAAATAGCCACAGGGCCCACCAAAGATTACCAATGAATCAATCTTCATGTGTTCAAGCTACTCTGCCTGCAAAGACACAATTGCTAAGTGGGCAGAACACTAATTACATTCTTCATTCTGTCTATATATCTAACTATCTATCTATATATCTAGCTAGCTATTATTATTATTATTATTATTATTATTATTATTATTATTATTATTATTATTATTATTATTATTATTAGTAGTAGTAGTAGTAGTAGTGTTAAAATCAGTATCATAAACACACAAAGACTTTCCAGATTCACCCAGGCTTCCCATAATGTTGATTGCATACAGTACATTTACATGTTGTTAGAATGTAGTTACCCAGAAGGCCATTGGCTAGACCAGGGTTCTTGAGCCCTTTCTGTGTAAGTAATAAGATGTGTTGCAGTTGTGTCTGACCTAAGTCTGAAAACAACAACCTGGTCAATAACCAATTATTATCACAGCTTCACACCTCACTAACCTTATACTGAGTGCCTGCAGCTTTATTTTTACCTGGGCTTTAGAAACAGAACTAGTTAAATTCCACAAGAAGCTGAAACAGCTACACAGATGTATTATTGTTAGAAATGCTGAATTGCAAAAAATTTGAAAACCCATAATGGCACCACACAGATAAAAAACAAATATGAACAGGCTGTCCTGTGAATTAAAAATAAATTAAAATCCACGACAGAAAAGATTTTTAAAAAAGAAAGAAATAATAGTAGAATTGTACAAAAAAACTACAGCACTTCACTGAATTGTCTGCCTAGGTGCATAATTCATACTACATGTTTATATGCTGTACTTGCAGCATATCGTGCTGACTTTCAGATCAGTAAAGCAACAATATCAAAATATATATTTACACAAGACAACTGGTGTTCTGACCCAATGCTCTTGCCTTAAAAACAATCCGTGATCATCTCCTTACAGAGGCTATATGGATTTGTACTTCCTTAGGTTTGTCTTTCTCTCTTTTTATTTCCTCAGTACCATGCAGAACTGCACTCAGTTTTGTAAGTGTATACAGTGCTTCAAACAAATGACAGCGTCAATCACTCCATCCATCATATTCACATGTCTGACAACCCACAAGCACTGCTGTTTGTTTAAATAAATAAACTGCTAACATGGGATTTTATAATGCCCTTAAAGACACTTCAGTTTGATCACTGATATCCATTACATTGCATTCATCGGCGGGCCGGGAAAACACTGTGCTCATGAAATGTCAGCTTTTACTGGTTAATGATTGATTTTTTTTCTTCTTCTTTTTCTTGTTGAATATGAGATTAGCTAAATCTCAGAACAATGCTCAGCTAACCTTTCGTAATTGCCATTTTAATGTTAATACATGTGTAAAACATTTGCCTCTGTCACGGGGCAATGCTTAACAAGATTGTTATAAAAGGATTGCAGTTTGAGATATAATTCCTTATCTTTCTAAGTTCGTTAGGTCTGTAAATCTACCATAAAAAATCAACATCACTAGGCTGCCGTATTGTTTAGGAGCTGGAAACCAAAGCACTCTGACACTGTCTCATAATGAAAATGCCATGGTCTTAATACAGACAAATGAAATCATTTGCTATAATGCTCATGGGGTCACTTGCCAAATGGCTCACTTGCCTTGTTCTGGAACTACCATAATTGCACATGAAATACTTTGCAGATCAAAGCCTGACAATTAACATCTGTTTCGTTTCTTTGGTTGGTTGCTGGGTCAGTTTAGTGCACATGCAATGTATATAAAACTGGTCTCAAAGCTTCCATGCCCCAAGTGAAATGCAGAAACTGAAGCCGGTACCTCCACAGTGGGAGACAGCATGGCGGATGTAATGACAACGTTTCTATAGTTAATTGTTTTATTTCTTTGGTAGAAGTCTGGACATTATTTTATTTGAAATAAATGGTTTTCAAAAAACAAATTGTTTTATTATGTTTTTCTAACTGCAACAAGGATGGACTATTGGAAGCTTCCAACAACATGCCTCAAAGCATTTCAGGAGGAGAATATTGTTTCAACATTATTGGAGATGTTGTGTATCTCACTGCTACACTCCACTATATTTGACGAGGATCAGCCTTTTCTAGAGATCTCAGAGGAAATGCAATGTTTTTCATTTAAATGAAATCACATGGCTGCGCTCTGTTTGCAGGTTTTGAATGATTCCTGTCAGGTGCTGATGGATCGATGGCGCTGTCACTGCTGTCACAGCTGTTTTCAGATGATGAACCATCCAATGAGACAGAACAGCAGGGAAATCTGTTTGGGGATCAGTGACGGAGACTGCAGCAGGCAGGACAGATTGATACTAAAGGAACTGTTCTGGTCTCAAGCGTGCCTGCAAGGCAGTGTGGACATTATGCCTATCTCAAATATTTGACTCCCACATTAAACCTAATGAGCTGTGATGAACAAAATTTGGATGGACTATTTTGAAACATCATGCCATCACTCTGGGCCAGCAGTCCAATCCAAGTCAAATAAATAAAAAAAATAAAAAAATATTGCTAAACATTTCAGGGCACATATGGACCTTCTGCAATGTGATAAAAAAAATGGTCCTATTTTAATCTCTGGCGCTATTAATGTAGCAACTGTAGCAAATCAGTCAGAAAACAATATACACCATTTTGAAGTGCTATACAGTATACTATATGTATTGAGTGCTGTTAGGTTTCCTGATTTAAATGCTACTTGTGTTACTGAAATGAGTGAGTCTTTGCAAATGTCATCGCTTGTGCTAGTTTATCCTCCTATGCTCTGATGTCTAGCCCCCAAGGTACACTGTGACAGCATAGCAGGGTTAGATTCTGTTCACAGGTTATACATCTGGGATGTTGTATTTGGTGGTTTTTGGTGTGTGGTCGCAGGCCTGTGAAAGATACCTCCCATCACTGATCAAGCACACTCCCCAGTGTACCACTGTCCTTTTTTTTTTTTGGTTAAAACATGACTTGGACTGGGTGTCAGTGCTCGTGGAGCTATGGTTAATACATTGTTGTCGATCATCAACCTTTGCCCTAGCCAGGCTTCCTTGACCTGATAACTGCTGTTCTGGAGTATTAGATTAAGAAAGTAGTGGGATAAGCAAGGAGAGGTGCTGCTGCACCCCACCATGTCATTTGAAGCCAGAGTCCTGGTGGGTGGATCCTTGAGTGCTGCACAGCTTAGATGAAGTGACAATAACAACACAACAGCCAATGCTGTTATCCAGCTTCACACCAACCTAAATCATAGCTCAAGTTAACCTGCTTCCATTTCTACACCATTTCAAAATGGTTTTAAAACACTGATTGACTCCCATTTGCAACCACGATGAGGGTCTACAGAGCTGTCAGATCATTCATTCGCCTCTGTAAATATTTACATCTCAGATCAATAATAATGGCAATTGACCACAAAAAGAAATCATATGTTATGAGTATGCGGTGTACATTTTTGAGAGCAAATGTGACAACGATGCTGAAACTCTATACCTATGAGTTAACAGGTGATTCCCAGCTGTATTACTATGGAACTCATTTTACTTTATGATTATGATATGCACAGATAGAATGCACAAGCACAGTAAATACACAGTGGCTATCCTTTGCACTCTGGGTCTAGGTTACACACAAGAAAACACTGTTGGTTTTACTGGGACTTGATTTAAAATCCAGATTGCAGTTGTGGGATTTCGGATCGTCACTGAATGACAAGTGAGCTCGAGGTTGGATCCCAGCAGCATCATTAAAGTCGACAGTGGAAAAGCACAGCATTCAAAAAAATGGATGAGATTGCAGAACCCTCATTTCACATGTAACGGGCAGCGTTGTGAGATGCACTGCCGTTGCGGACTCTGTCTCGTCAGTGAGACGAGAGATGAGGTTAAAAGCTCTAAAACCATGAATGCAGAGGAGCCCGGCTCTTTTGCATCATGGTAAGGTGTTTGTTTGTGATGCATGGGGTGCACTAGACTAGAATAGACTAGAATTGTTTTGGTGGCTTGTGATCAGCTAGGCAATGTAGAAACAGAACCTACTCTAGTATTTTTATTGTTGTTATTTCTTCATTTGGTGCTGTTTATGTAAGGCACTATAAAAATATAGAAAAATGCTATATATATATATATATATATATATATATATATATATATATATATATATATATATATGTGTGTGTATATATATATATATATATATAATCCTCAGATAATAGCTTTAAAAACTAGATTTTTTAACATTACCCTTACGGTGGATTTCTTATGTTTGTTTTTTTTTTAGTTTCTAGATTTTTACAACTCCACCTATTTGAATCTATCAATGTTTTTTTCTCTCTCTCCTTTCAGAAACCCAGGGTTTAAAAACAGGAGCACGTGCTCTGTAAATATGCCACCACATCTTTCTTTTGCCTTACTCCTTCCTGCTGCTTTATGAAAGGTATCACTCATGTACAGCAGTGAACATCCAGGGAGAACACGTTCTTAGATTGAATATAGGTCATCTAACTCAGGGGAGTGATGTTTTGATGGCACATGGTGCCCATTCCCACTCATCGAAAATACTATACTGCAAGGTCTAATAGGGAAGACTGTGATATTTGATCTCACTGAATCAATTTTACCTTGTTTTCAAAAAAGGTGTTCTTTAAGCCTCATCAGGAATGGGTCCTTCATTCCATTTAATGGAAAATTGATTTCCCTTTAAGATCAAAGGCTCGAGTGACCTTCCATTGTTTGCTACTGAAGAACAATCACCTGTCGTAGCTTTTGACATAGCCTGAAGACTCCTGCAGCAACATGATCAATAGTAAAGAGTAGTTTTATCTTGCATGTTCATTGTTGGCATGAACTCCAGGTTTAAAGTCAAATCATTTCTCATAAATACAACATGTCTGTGCTTATTACACATGACTGCTTCAATCAGGAACACTGATCTAGAACACTGATCTAGAACACGGTAGCAACACTCTCTCTGAAAATTTCCAATGCTTTCGTACATTTTTTTTTCTTTTTTTTCTTTTTATTTATTCTTTTGTTACCTTTGTTCTTATTCAGGAAATGTAGTTCTGAAATTCTCTCCAGAAGATTTTAATTCGGGTCGGTCTGCCAGGTTCACAGTGAAAAGGATCAAAGTACATTCACAAAATGTTAATTAGAAGGTGTTATTTACAAGTTTTAATGGAGAAGCCTTCCTTTACCTAAGCTCTAGGTAAAGCAGCACAGAACACTTCAACACAATAGCACATTAGTATTATCAAAATTGCTGGTGTGTAACTTTCTATTGTTCTATTAAAATCTTTGTTAAAGCTCTTTACAAGCAACCACAATTATATCTTTGATCTAGTCTAAGATAAAATATAGATTCGGGACAGGATTTCAGAACACGTGCCTGCGTTGCATATTCATTTTCAAACCAAACTGGCTTACAAATAAGTAGACGACAATATGTTTGTAAGAAACGATATTTCATACACGCATATGGGCTATATTTACTGTCATCAATGTTTTCTGATACAAACGTCATTTACTGTTGTAAATACCCTCAGTTTAATTCAGTTTGCTGAGACCCCACAAAGATTTATTTATCTGTTTGTTTATTTTTTAGGATACACTCTGTTAAAATCTTTATTTTTAACAACATATCATTTTAATTTTGAAACCTCTTGTGAAATTGATATATTCAGGAGAAGCATTACAATGATAACACTTCTCCAAGGGCATTGATAAAGTTAAGCAAAGTAATCTCTATATTGTAATGCAACCAATTTGAGTAATCAGAAACACCCCTGTGTATTAGTGTATGAGTAGATACAAATAAAATACAGCGAATACATTTACAATAGCGTCTGCAAATCTGTTGAATCTCTCTGCGCTTTAACACCGGAAGAAGTACTGCACATGCCTTACACATCCCCTTCCTCCAATAAACTTTTCAGTTGTCATTGCTTCTATACTATTAGGAGACAGGGCAGCCTCCTCTCGGCCACAGATTACCAACCATGCGGCTTGCATGCAGACTCCTGGACAGCCACAGGGCTCAACATCTGGTGTTCAGCTTGATTTGTCCAAGCATAATGTAGAGCTTGGTAATTTCATGCGCTATGACAGCCATCAACACTGTGTGTGTGTGTGTGTGTGTGTGTGTGTGTGCGCACGCGTGTGTGTGTGTGTGTGTGCACGCTTGTGTGAGTATATGTGTGCATGCGTGTGTGTGTATGCGCCTGTGTGTGCATACGTGTGTGTGTGTGTGTGTGTGTGCATGCATGCATGCATGTGTGTGCATGCGTGTGTGTGCATATGTGTGTGTGTGTGTGTGCATGCATGTGTGTGTGTGTGTGTGTGTGTGTGTGTGTGTGTGTGTGTGTGTGTGTGTGTGTGTGTGTGTGTGTGTGTGTGTGTGTGTGCATGTGTGTGTGTGTGTGTGTGTGTGTGTGTGTGTGTGTGTGTGTGTGTGTGTGTGTGTGTATTTCTCTACTGTTGCTTATAGAGCTTTAATTTCCAGGGAGCTTGCAGCTGGCAGAGGAGGTTGGACAAAATCTGAAAACAATGCTGATTGGGTTCAGGCCACTGTGGGGAACCAGGATTGACACTGATTTGACATAACAAGTTTGCAAGAGGTTCAATTGCAATCATTTTCCAAGGAACAATGCCACTAATTCCATCAGGGAGGTGAGAATGGCCCACAGAATCAATGTTGAGCCTGTTTCCTGAGACTCCTCATATTAGTAATGTGTAAAGGCTGGGATGCTGAAGGACCTTGTAAACGCCTTGCATTATCCTATCAAAGTGTGTCTTATACTGATACTGAGTAAAAACTGATACGCTACCGGGAGATGCTAGTTATTAAAGAATGCATGCCAGAGATACCATTCCCTTGAATTATCAGTCATGTGAATGTCTGTTCATTTACACAAAAAGAAGAACGACATATAGCAGGTGATCCTAATTGATGTTACATTTGGTATATTTGGTTATGCTATTTACTTAGTAAATCTGTTTTGAATTTTCACCCTGTGAACAGTACGCAGTGAGGAGAAAAGGTATTTGCAAAAGGATGCTTCAGAACAGGGTCAAGAGCACAGGCTGAGATTTTGGCTTTTGTCTACGGGTAACAGCTGTTAATCTTTATACCTGACAGCTAACCCTGAAAATGTTAAATTTCAATATCAATCCAATGATGCTTCCTCCTGTTAGTTAAGCTGCATTAAGCATGCCCTTTCACGCAGGATCTAACTGTAGAGCAAACTGTGTCAGCCAAACGTAGATACCAGCGTCGCTCCCTCTGCAATGACTATTACTCTGACCACAAACCAACTGCTGAGTTTACACAAGCAATACTGAAAATGAAGAATTAAGTTAAATATTAAAAAAATTATATATATATATATATATATATATATATATATATATATATATATATATATATATATATATATATATATATATATTTAGACAGGTTGAATGTTGAATATGAGCAAGATGGCATATCTCATTGTTAATGGGAGTTATGCTCAGAGGAACCTGCATTTGATAGACATTTGATCAAATAGCAGCTTCTGTAAAATGCACCATTTTGTTTCTTATTCTGGGAACTAACAGTTATAGTGAAATGCTTAATGCCTAAGCGTTGATACAGCTGAAATGCTGTTCAGAGTAATGAGGAACCCAATGCTGTGTGTGCTCAGCTACCTGAACATCCATGAAATATCCTCAATAGTTCAGGTGAGTTCAATTC
>NC_054569.1:2209414-2323560 GCF_017654505.1 Polyodon spathula | reverse complement strand
GAATATGTTGTATGATTCAAAGGCTGACAGTGACAGTCTCTCCACATTAAAGGGGATGTCTCAAGAGCTCTCCAGCTTTGTAAAAATGCTTTCCCACCTATTAACAAAATTGCTGTTTTAAAACTGCAGCATCTGTGGAAAGTAGTTGCTGTATTAACTTTGTGTCTGTGTCTGTATGTACTCATAAATCTAGTAAATAGCTAACAGCAACATTTCCATTACCACATTAAAGAATAAGCAGCTTAAAATGTCATGTTCAAATCATGTGATGCGACCTGTTAGATCTGCCATTGGGAGATGTTGAGTGGGGTCAGCAGAGTTGAAAGGTCACATTGTCACATGATTTAAATAGAATGAGGAAATCAGCTCTGCTTAAAAAAAAGCCCAATGCCGCGTTAAGACAAGTGCAGAAAAGAAAAAAAGATAATAATTGAAGCACGTCCAGAAATGAAGCAGTGTTGATGCATGTGACGGATTCTGTTGAATTGTAATAAACAGCTATTTACTGCAGGTGATGCACTTCCGTGTTCGCAGGCTTGAATAATGGGGTGAGACCAGCAATACCAAGAACAAGGGAGCATCAATAGGATGCTGCAGCTATGGGACCATTTCAACTGGCAGATCAGCATTTCAGGTTAGAAATATTTTATTACTTCTACATTCTTGACCGGATATGCAAGTTGTCTAGACCGAGAGAGGGCATTAGAGCTGGGAGCTGATTTAAATATATACATGGCCACACTTTTCATTTCATTACAGTTAATTCTGGTACCACCAATGTTATTGCCCTGTTCATAGCCTGCAATGCACTTGGAATCCCTTAACAATTCAATAAAGAAATGATAATGAGGTACCCTATTCACAGCTACTGTACATGTATATGCAATGGATACTGTACACACACTCACACACAGACAAATGAAAACAAAAAAAAGTTATGTAAGAAGCAATGTTCACTGCATCTCAGTTTTAATTCTGAATCCATTGAAGCACACAGCTACCATCTCTCAATACAATTCTATTACCAGTATAGGCGTCTTTAAATACCAAAATATAGAGAATGTCCAAAAGACTTTCATGATGAAGCACTTGAAAAATGAGTTCTGTAAGGAGAACGTAGAAACAATATATTGTATCAGAGTCTAAAGAACAGTTCTATTACAGAAAACGATAACAACGATTGCAGTCTCTGCAAAGGCTTTTGCCCTTCTCTCTCAAAAGGTGTTTGAACTCTACTGCAGAGCAGCTTTGGTGGACAAAGATTGGGTTTGCAGCACTTTGAGCTGTTACAATGCAATGTGATCCATCACGCCTGCAGTGTCAGGTTTCCTTAGAAAACAATATTAAGGAGATTAACGCCTGCTTTTGCAGAGTTAACAAAGAAAAATTGTGTTCCTTAGCATGGTCAAGGTCAATTAAGTGGACACGGTGTATCGCTGTTAGTCAGTAAGGTGTATGGAGTGCATGGAAGGAGGTCTACGAAGTACAAATAATTGGAAGGAAACATTGAAGGTTTGCTAAAGTTTTAATTCTTGCAACAACAGCAATATATACTTTCATATATATATATATATATATATATATATATATATATATATATATATATATATATATATATATGGCCCCTATTTTAAAATATATTTAAAATATATGGGATATATTTAAAATATATTTTAGTCTGTAATCCATATATTTATTTTATATGGATTACATTTTAGTCTGTTAACCATATAATATATTTTAATGGATTACATTTCATATTGTATGTCAACATACAAAATAAACATCGATTACAGACTAAAATTTATATTATATAATATATATATATATATATATATATATATATATAAGATATATATTATATAAAATATAAGGATCTATCATTTCTATCATATATTAAAAATACATGTTTTTTTCCATAAGGGTTGTCCAAAGTTTAACACAGAAATTCATTTTAAATGCCTTTAGCCTTTGTTTAAATTGAAATGAAAGAGCTTTTTTTTTGTTCTTTTTTTTGTTGTTGTTACTTGCATTCAGAAACAGCACCTGGCTTTCTTAAAAACTAGAAAAATTCAAACAACAGCAAACTCTCCCAATTATAAAGAAACTGCGCTTAATTATCACTTTTCAGCTGCCAACAAAAGATGATTGAATTCCTTTGTTGCTCTGGAAGACAGGATTCAATTTGCAGCTGATCTCCCACTCAGTTTGGAGTCAGTTATTAGTCTTACTTGTTTTATTCTCAAAAGACATCCTGCGCTGAACATAAATTAATACCAGGATCTAGTGTAACCCCCGAATTTCGTTAGTTGCAAATTAATTGGTCATTGTTTCAATGAAGCAAGGCAAACAAAGCTGAGATTCCATGACATAGATGGCACTGAGATTTGGAATGGCTTTTGACTACAAGGTCAGCAATTATTCAATCTGATAAGATGTTGTTTCTAGTAAGAATAGTATTATTTATTTCACCATGCAATCTGTAAAATTGTAATATCTTTCTTGGTATATATACGCATTAGGGCTGTCAAGAGATTAAAAAAATTAATCATGATTAATCTTGCGATTAAGAAAATAATCGTACTTAATCTTGGTTTTAATCGCATATTTAATATTCATTTGTTTGTTGTATTACTGGTGCTATTATTATTATTATTATTATTATTATTATTATTATTATTATTATTATTATTACTATTATCCAAAAAAACTGCATAACAAAAACCTGTTGTCCTATTTCTGGATTGGTATTGTTGCCCCTTCTTTATAGTTTTTTATTTATTTACACAGAATTATACAGAAACATTCCAGCATTTAAACCAAATTGTTTGAACCAACTGCTAAATCACAATGGAGTCAATTTATTACTCACCTTACTGCATTTCCTTATTTCCTTATCAAACGTAATGACTGAATAAACAAAGGACATAGTTTGACACAACACACACCAGTAATCATATATATATATATATTATAATATATATATATATATATATATATATATATATATATATATATATATATATATATATATATATATATATATATTATACAGTTGTGTGTATGCAGGTTGACTACACAGGAGTTGAGAAAGTACAGAACAGTATTTGATCCAGCTCACCTCCCACCTCCCACCAGATTTGATCCAACGCCCCCTCCCAATAATGACAGGATGATAACTCAGTGGGATCCTAAGCCACCTTAATGCACAGTTCAGACTTACTACTGTGTCACATCTGCTGCACAGAGGAACAACCGCCTTCATTTGCATACTAATGAATAATTATGTTAGTATCCTACTGATCAAGACCTTTTCCCCCTGATTCTCATGGAAGTAATACATCTACACCATTGATACGTACAGCAAGCCTTTACAGAATTAATTAAACTGCCTTCGAGATAACACTAAGCCTCCTGCTATGTTGCCATATTGAAATATATTCTTTTATCACAAGTTTAATAGGAGTAATCTATCCTCGGACAGGACAAGCACCACAAGTACATACAAGTGCCCAACTGCTCAAAGCTTTTGTGGCTGTTTTAGTCGAAGTAACACAAAAATGAGAAAGTAAACGATGTCAAGTGACTTTTTGCATTCAATTCAAATTGTGTTGTATGCCCTGCCAATCAACAACATCCACAAGCACATCTGACTTAATCCATCTTCATCTGTGGTGTAAAAATGTGTTTATAAATAGTTGTGAAACGGCATGATTACCATAAATTGATGGCTGATAAGCTTTATGATCAATTAAAAATATCCCATTCAGTGGTGTACAATATAAACAGAGCCACCAGTTGCATACTGCACATTGCACACAGTTCATAGGCATAACACTTTGTATTTTTGTCCGCTGTGATAGAGTTCATGTGCAGCAAAGTATAGCCATGCCATTCTTTAAATGAAACATTCTTATACTGGGGCTCTAGGCAGCGATCGCAGGTAGAAAGCACCTAACAACCCCAACCCTTTATCACAGTATATCCATTAGCAGAATTGCAAGTTTCACACATCACTCTGATAAGCAGCCTTGTGATAAATGCTACCAATAGCAGAGGCCAGATAATAACCTGCAGCAGAAATCACTAACACTGCTGTACCTGTTCAGCATCAATCAGTTACAAGACTTAGTGGGCACCAGAACTGCCCATTTGGAATTAATAGAGCCTTCTACACTACACAGTACCATCAAAGAAGTATGGCATGCTATCATTCACATCCTACATGTTTTTCAATATCATGCATTACTGGAAATGCACATCCAATAAAGCTCAGGTTTAAGAGAGGAGAGGACCTGCGGGCAATAATATAATTATCAAAGAGCAGACACAGTCTGGGGTGTCAGGTTAAATAAGACTGCATCACTTGTCAGGACTGGCAGCTGTCGAAGGATCTTCAGATTAGTCTTTGTTTAGTAATGGATGTGTATAGAGGAGGAAATCCAGGTAACTTTGGGTATTCTTGATTTCAGAGCTGTCAAAAACTATTTTGAGCCAAAGGTCTTCCACCTGGCTAGGATTTCTAACTGCTTCTTGGGTCCATGTTGTTGAATATTAGCTGCGATTGCTGAAAGTGTTCACTTGTTTTGTTTCATTGAGGTAATGCAGCATTATATAGACAAGTGTTAATCCTTTATGCTTTAGCCCTTAATTATGAGACAGGCTGTGCTGTTATTGGTCATGTTCACCAGTTTATCACAGCCCTCATTAACATCTAAAATACAAGCTGTGCATGAGATAAAATATCTGTTTAGGAAGTTATCACATTGTGCCTCTTTGCCTACAAATGGGAACTAATCTTGTTTTCATGACCACTTTCTTCACAGTAGTCTTTATAAATGGATGTTTATCTAACTTTGCATCTAACCAATTACATTTTTAATCAGTGTCTATTCGATATAACTGCAAAATACTGCACACGGTTCAATTCTTCTAGGAACATGGAGGAAATAACTGTAAGCTTTAAACTCAACTAACAGATGGCCTCGAAGCAGTCCAGACAGTAATGGAAAACATATTTGTTTCAAGGAAAATGGAACCAGAGCGGAGTTCGTTTGCCCATCCATCACACATTTGAATAAAATTCACATTAAGCCGTGAAGCTTGACAGAATTATCGAGGCGGTGTCAAGCACAGTATACTTGGGGGGGGGGGGGTGCAGGGCTACACCAGAGCAAAGCTTTCCAAGACTGAATAAAGCTCACTAACTAGCACTGCGCCAGTGGATCAGACTAATGATCTCTCAAAGAAAAGTTTTGCTGCTGACATTTTTACATTTGAGATCCGTCGTTCAGAACATGAAAACTCTGCCGGTCGGCTAGTCTCCACAGGGATATCAGATTAACAAACACAAAGATGTATATAACAGGCAAGAGACTGGACAAACACAGTGTTAACCACACATTATCCAAGCAGAGCAACAGTAACCCTAGTTACTGCCAAGACTGGTACAATATTAAATGTGGCAGTCACCATGTCAGGAATCCATTCAGCAGTTTGAGGTCATTCCATCAAAAAGCAATCTGTATTGCATATTGCTATAGCACGTCATCAGTTGAAAAAAACAAATCCACTTTCTCATCATGTAACAGCATCGAGCATGCAAACGCACAGTAACTGAACAAACGAATGCCAGAACGCACTGACCTCAATTGTGTGAATTATCACTTGTCATTTTCTGCCATGAGAGTACAAGTTATTATAATAATAACAATGTTATCTTGCATAGTTTTAATGTACTTGACGTGTACGATAAATACAAGTACACAATTGGATCATAAAAAAGGTTAGGGTTATAGGGAAGGAAATAAGACTCCTGTTGCAGAGCAGCTTCAGCCATTCCAGGTTTTAATGCAAACTTGACTAGCCACAGTGTCTAGGTAACAAGCTCAGGTAAGGCTTATTAAACTTGTAGTAAAACCAGGATTGGATCAAACTGCTATGCAATCTGAGTCATACTTGCATCCCTGGGGTTAGGTTTAGAGTTAGGGTAAGGGATAGGGATAAGGTTAGGATTAGAGTTGTATCATACAAAAGAAAATCACACATTAAGTGCATTGTAACTATGCATAATAACATTGTAATTATGTGTAAGTACACATGTACAGTAGACTTATTAGCAACCACTCGGTTCCCATCAAAAAGTTGCTATTAACCAAACATTGTTATTAGGCGGAAAGCCACATTTTCAAGCGCATGTATATGGAAAAACGATGTATACAGTTGTGGAAACAGCGTACTGAAGTAAACGTCTCGGTTCATTGCAGTGTTAAAAAATAAACACGAAAAACACCAAATAACAGAACAAACAACTGCTTACTAATACTACAAAACAAAAGAGTCTAGCCAGTACTGTATTGCACCCGTAGTACTACAACAACGTGCTAGCAATATCCTTAAACAGTAGACACTCTTGCTATACAGGGTTTACATTTAATACAGAAGCAGCCTTTTAAAAGAAGTAGTTGTCCAAAGTTGTTTGTTTTTTTTACGATTCACCACATCTAGCTGTAAATCACTCTCAATTTTGCCTGCAGCTTCGTAGCAAATTTTAAAATTCGGGATACAGCAGATTTTGAGATGCCAAACTTTTCCGCTGCCCGTTCTCGTTTAGCACCAGGTTCACACAGAGCCTCTAGAATCCGAACTTCATCAGCTATAGAAAGGTCTACGCGTTCTGAAGCTGTGATGACAGACGACAGTCAGACTCGATAAATGTACAGCTGCGTTATGAAAACTGATACATAAATTGATGCTGCGATGCTTGCGCCAAATGTATTCGTGTGCGTGCCGTAGCCATAGAAACTGTAAAAAAAAAAAAAAAGTTGTCGTTAAGCGGCGTGCAGCTGCTAATATCCGAAATCCATTAACATTAAAGTCTATGGGATGTGATTGATTCCCGTGAAAACGTTATCAATAACCAAAAGCTGTCTTTATCAGGGTTGCTAATAACCGGCCTCTACTGTATATACTTAGTAACTACCATATACTGTAAATATACAGTCATTTGTAATTAATGTAAAGTGTTACCGAAGATTTTAGTGGCTACTGTAGGCCTACTTCCAAATACCAAAGTGAATCTAATATTATGTAATGTGTTAATTATAATAACAAACACACACACACACTGTCTCATATTGTTTCCAAAAGAATGAAAGTATCTGTTTGTTTAAGAGTTCACTGCAGGACTGGCCCACGGAGAATGATTCAGCTTGTATCAGTGAGAGTCTCGGAGGGAAGGCCCGCCGGCATGACTCACAAGCAACAAGCAAACAATTTTACACTCGTTCAAATCACATATTAAATTAAAACAGTCATGAGACTTCGTTAAAAATCGATGCAATCTATTTCAGATTTAAGACATTCAAAGCAATAATCCCCCGAGGGAGCCTGTTCTACAAAGTAGGCACTTTATATGCAAAATCCGTTTCTTTTTTACAACATTTGTCTTTACTGGAATTTAAAAAGTGGCTTTGTTATTAACAAGGTAGATATGTCAGATGCTGAAGCTTGGGTATAATGGCCAGGAATTTGTACACTTTTGGAATTAGAGGAAACTAGTCCTTCATAATTTACCAGCTAGCGGAGGTGCAGAACAGTAAAGGTGTTGAATAAATCAAGCCATGTACACATTGATGTGTGTGTGTGTGTGTGTGTGTGTGTGTGTGTGTGTGTGTGTGTGTGTGTGTGTGTGTGTGTGTGTGTGTGTGTGTGTGTGTGTGTGTGTGTGTGTGTGTGTGTGTGTGTGTGTGTGTGTGTGTGTGTGTGTGTGTGTGTGTGTGTGTGCGTGTGTTTTTCAGGTGTGTGATATATGAAGGCTTGTGTTTGCTCAGTGTTACATTAAGCAGGAAAAAGCAAGTTCCTGATGCATGAGAAAAATGTTGATATTGCTGTCTAGACTATTTATCTTCCCAGTATATATATATATATTGTTTTCTGGGTGAAAGCCGAAATGCCTTCAGAAATTCAGAAAATGGTTAAGGTCAAGGTTAGGGTTCCATAGTGCGATTATGTGTAAGTACACGTGTATTTACTTAGTAACTACCATGTAAATCCACAGTAATTAGAGAAACTTAATATAAAGTGTTACCAGAATATCATGTGCAATTATGATTACAGAAGTGTGGTCAGCATAAGCATTAAAAAAAAATATATTGTCTTCTTTTGTTGCCATGCTGTAGTCTGCGATTCAGTCCTTGCCATTACAAAGCAAAGCCTAATGTGACGTTTCAAAGTGTCGCTGCCCAAACACCAGTACTACAGTGACTTACCGTGCTCCTTGATTTATGAAACCCTGCGTGCATCCATTTTAAATTCAGGAAGAAAACAAGCACCATATAGAGGTAGCTGGCTTGGAAATGAAAGGCACATATTATACGACTCACTCAGTGTCACACTAATGCTGTGGCGCCCACCAATCATAGTGGCAGGCCATGTCTAACACTCAGAAAGCATTACCTTTGTCTGCAGACAAAGTTCAACATTTTAAAGGATTTCCTTCACTAAAAATAAGCAAGGCAGGAACGCTTTCAGCATTACACCCGCCTCCAGCACAAATACACAGCTTTCAATCTCTGTGGAGAGAAATGTATTGAGGGGGATATGACCTGTCAAGGGCATATCCATAGCATTTATTGACGGGATTTCTATTTAGGATTGACTGATTTACATATTGCGCAATACTGCGTGATTCTGTATAGGACTACATCCATGATTCATACAAAATATGCATGATATACTATGTGTTTTGTACGCATTAAAAAAAAAAAAAAAATAGGAAGGAAAATAGCCTGGGCTTAGTGCTAACGTAATGTTTTCCTAAAGGTTCGATTGTGTTTGAACGTAACATTTAATACGTGGGTGCATGTGGGTGTCAGCTCTTGCAACCCATTTTTATAAACATTTTATCCTTGGCTCATTGTATTTGTATGAATAGTTTGTAATGCTTCTGTTCAATGAGTATATTACTTATTTATAGTAATCAGTCAATCACCCTCTAATGGGACACAGCCTGTTGCGATACTCGGGTGTTTGGGATAATCACGGTGGCACTGATATGCTTTTTAATGGAAAGGGCACGACACAAAATGTTATTTGGATAACCCAGTGTTTTGGACAAAATGCAATTACATATTTATTTATTTGCTGAAGCTAAAATTGAAAATTCGACAATACGGTAGCATTTGGCTGCACACGTGGCTGTCCAGGACAATCTTTTTATTTTGTTTTTCATATACTGAACAACAAATAATTTGCTGCCATTCCAACACATAAACAACAAATGCCCTTGACGTGATTATTGAGTCCACCCACTCGCACTTAGCCATGATCACTGCTCCTCTAAACATGCTTATTTATAATGATGATGGCCCTGTGGAGCTAGCAGCGACTGTGTCGAGTGCAAACAACAGACACATGGTACACCTTGATGGTAGCCACAGGGGGAAAAAATCCCTTAATGAAATAGCATCATTTTAGCTAACACCCGAAGGGAAAAAAAATAAAAAAATCTTGCAATAACAAACACAAGTTGGTCATTATCTCTGAAGATGAGATAGCTGAATATAATTAAGTGGAGGGTGTGTAATTAAAGCCATTCCATTAATCTTGTGTCTTAAGATTATGGAATCTAATGAGGTTCTGCCACATTAATTCATTAAGCTAGCCTGTCGCTTGCACTGCATTGCACTGTTAATTTTTTCGCGGATGGACGAAGCTTGGTTTGCTAGATTAATTTCCATGGCTCTCTGTTAAGACTGCTGTGGCTGGTAAGAACATCTCCGGAAGGAAAAAAAACGTAGTCGCTACATCAAGAAATGGCCCAGAAATACAGCAACAAAACTGTCCATTGGAACTAAATACAGAAAGCTACTAGTGTGGTTTGCTGTCTCAGTATAGGAAAGTAAATATGTGAAAAGTAAAGGGAACATAATTTAGTTATTGTTATGAATAGCACTATCCCCCCTTTTTAAATCCTCATCCAATTATTCAAATGCAAATAGATAGTGAAGGCCAAAAATGCATGTGACCACAGAATAATTGTAATTAAAACCATCTCTCTTAAACAACAGACTCGTCACATTTTTTTTTTTTTAATTAAAATGTTTAATTTCAAACCTGAAAGATGAGGTGCCCACGTGTCACTGGGCTGCGATACATAACACATAATACAGTATACAATTGCTGTCTACACATGTATTTTAAACCATTGACCCTGGATTTCAATCAGGAAGATAGCTGATGAACAACAGCTGGCATCACAGGTGTGATCATTGAACAGATTGATTTCAATGAAAAGCACATTTCTGTCCTAGGTGTTAACTGGCTCTGTTACGACAGCGTAACACCTGATACAGAGCTCTTCCTCTTAGTCTCGTTTCCTGTGGCTTCTTATAAAAGCACTAATTAGCTCAGGTATATCACACAGTCACGGAAAAGGAGCCTCAGAAATCAGCAAAGAGGGAACTGTGGTGGTGAAAACATGCCAGTGAAAAGCGACTCAAATTAAATGAATATCAGGATCACTTAACGTTGTTTACTTGTCAGTTTTATTTCACCTTTGGGGCAATGTTAGTGCTCCCAATGGCACTAAGTCGCATATCAGAAAGGATGTTTAGTCTTCTCTTTTAAAAATGGAAAATGGAAAAAAAAAGAAAAGCGATTCGAGGGAGCATACAACCGTACTCCACAACGTGAAGTGCCCGCTGTCTCTATTCTGGATCAGTGCCCTTCTTTAATAAGAGTACATATAACTAGTCAATTCCCCTGGTCATTCATCTGATAGCAATTCCTGTGTTTCAGTTTATCCAGTCCCTTTGAATTCAATCTCTGCCCCTTATTATCGGATTTCATCAGGATCTTGTAGCTGGTCGGTGGAGTGAGGAAAATCTATATTGGAAAGTTGGGATCTGATAAGTTTCAGGCTGATGAATCCCTTTCCTCTGTGGCAGACATGCATTGCAATGTGTTTACTGCATTACAAACATCATGATCTTAGCCTTACTTCGCGTAATAACACAATTCCATCTATGTTTTGGAGGTTGCCCGGGTGCCAGATCTCATCATGTTTTAGTTGAAACATTGCTTGCAGTTTATTTATCTTGCGTTTTCATCTCAAGGACGCGACCCAAGGTATTTTAGGCTTACTGGCATCTGCTGCTGCAGCAGAAAAGTTGAAAGATGCTAAAAACTTTATTTTTTTTTACTGGTAGAACAGAAAAATCAAAAAGTGAGAACTTCAGTCAAGTACAGCAGATAAAAACGTCATTTTGACGGTTTGAGGTTTTCAAATTTAAATTACTCTGCGTGCCTGAAAGTTATGCAGTTGTCCGTTTATGACTTTTCCTAAATGCATGTATTAAATACCCTGACGGCGTTTGAAAGGCAGGATCACTAAAATAAGTTATAATCCGGTCCACCAAGAACCTCCAAAGCAGTCATGTTTATTGTCCTTTAAAATACATGTTTTTATTTTGAATATAACCTACACTATTCTAGTTGTTTTATATATATATATATATATATATATATATATATATATATATATATATATATATATATATACAAGACTGTTATTATCTCTACTGGACTTGGCAGCCACATGTGTTACAGAAAAGAAAAGGCAGAGCACTTGTTATGCAGTGCAGTGATTCAGAGGACAGATCTCAACCCCCACTAGAGCTGCAATTCTGAAAAGAGCTTTGAAACAGACTTTAAAGTTATAAGTGTAAAAAGTTGTCAGGATGTTAGCAAAGAAAAGAAAAATTGCGGGTGCATTATTTAAACATGTTGTGGCAACACGTTGGGGCGTATAACGTTATATTTTTCTGAACTCCGCTACTTACTCTTGAAGTTAAACTCATGTATTCAACCTCCAACTTTACAGCTGATTCTTATTAATATTTGTTCTTAAATATTCTGTTTACACACCATTAGTAAATACAACTATAACCACTGATTTAAAAAAGCACTATATAACACTAACCAGACCGTTGTTTTGTGAAATACACTGTCAAATAACAGCTATGTAAACAGCAAGAAAACAATGAGGGATAACAAATTCACCTTATCGCCAACTCAGGAGCCACTGTGAAATACAATAGGGTGTACGGTGTGCTAAACTCACTGTGCCATAACAGAGAGTCATATAAGATGCGGAGCTGCTGAGAAAGTGCAGCTTATGGGTTTTGTCATGCCACAATGCGATGTCCACTAGAAGGCTGTTCTGCACTGTGGCTACCTCACTGATCTGCAAACCCCTCCAGTGTGCAATGAACCCGACACGCAAAGAAACAGAAGTTCCCTCATTGCAATTGCCTGCTGACACCTGGGAAAGGCTTTAAGGTTGCAGAGTACACGAATGCCACTGCCTCGAATTTTTAAGGGATTCTTTATTTGTGTTATTATTTATAGTACTTATGCTGCTACTTTCCTGCCACAATGTGCACAGAGAATGGCCCTGTTGTCTTTTTCTAGCCCTAGGCAAACTCATGTTTCTATGAGAGGTTTAGATAAGGTGGCAATGTTTCAGTCTCCTTATGCACTGGAGCAATCTGAACTTTAAAAAAAAGTGTCTTGCTGAATCACCACGTGTTGATTGAAGAAATCTTCCAGATAGGTATGAAGGCTGGTGGAATGTGACGAGTTCAGAATTTGCCTTGATGCAATCCAACTCCCTAATGAATTACATTTTTAAATTATGAAGCACAAAATTCCATTATAAATGAAACATATTTATAAAAAAATAAAAATAGAATCTATTGCAATAGAAGTAAAAAAAAAAAAAAAAAAAAAAAAAAAAGTGAGTCTCTCTTCATCAAATTGTCAATTTGTTTCAGCTTGAAATGTTACTTTCAAGAATAAATAATTGGCAGCAAGACACAGAGAACATGTTCTGTGAACAAATTCTGGACAGGAAGAATAAAGACATGCACTGTGCCCAGCTGTACATGGTATGATTAGATCATTATGCTTTGTATCGACTGATCTATTTTAAAAAGCAGCTGCCTGGTGAAAAAAAAAAAAAAAATGAAACTGACTGCTAGGTTTCTTTATAAAACTAATGAAACCTTTTTTTTTTAACAAACCAAACTTTTATTTCCCATGTAAATCTAAGCTGTGGAGCTAAGTGTTCATCTGGTAGCATTCTAAACAGCAGCATATATATTTTTTATGGTTTAACACAGTTAGTCAGGGCACTCTATAATCTATTCTTTTTATTAATTTTGTAGCAGAGAATGTTGGGAACGTACAAGCATGCATGACTGACACCTTATTTCAAAACTATAAATCTCTATAATCCAGGTATTAAAACACTGTATCCTGTACCACATAGTTTATCAGAGGCAGTTGACAAATGATCTTGTCTTCAGCAGAATCTTTCAATAACACTGTGTTCTACTTCACTTACACATTATTTCAGCTCCTTACAGCTGTTTCATTAATGACTATCCTAGAGGTACTTTTGAATAAGGTATAGTAGGAGGGGGTATAACTTTTCTTTTAGTTTTTTCTCCTCAGTGGGGAGATATATATATATATATATATATATATATATATATATATATATATATATATATATATATATATATATATATATATATATATATATAAACTATTTATGCACACGTGCTTTGTTGGTAATGGTACTTTCTATCCAGGGTGCTAGACTTTAATCTATCCAGGGTGCTGAATTTAAATCTTCTAACTGTGAAAAATCTATCATTGACATGTCAGTAGAACTATAAGTTAAGTTCACAAACTTTTTGGTTAGTTTCAGCCAGTGTCTTTTTCAGTGTACAATTAGTGAGACACTGAACTATCTGGAGTTAGAACCTGTTTTTTTTTTTTTTTTTAACTAAGAGACCACACTGCCTCACGTCAGACCACTCTGCCTATGCTGTAATAATACAGTGATGGATGAAAGAATAGATCACATGCAGCAACTTTGCATGGGCACGGGAGTGAACGATCACCCTTGTCATGCACAGAGACAGGAAGCTTTTTTTTTTTTTTTAAATAAAATGAGCAAAGAGCTCTGAAGAGGACTCAAAATCACATGTACTGTTTACAAAGTGGCACAAACAATCCCAGTACTCATTTAGTCTTAAGTGCAGCATTATCATTATAAGGAGTTCCAGGTTCTAAGAAAGCCATTGTCCCAGTATACTGTAGCACACCTTATTGCTCACCAGCACAGCCACTGCCTGCCTGCAGCTTTCTCATTTACTGTTCATGTTTTCTGTTCAAGGTCATTTTTAAACTGCAGGTGACATTTCTGCACCGTAGAGACAACAGACAACAGCGTTCTCTGATAATCCCACACTGAGGCATTTGTTCGGATTTTCTAAGGACAACACCAATGGGATACAATGATACACGAGACACATGAATATGTACATATATTGTACAGGGTGACCCAGACCTAATGACAGATACATCAGTAGTCCCTATTGTGTAGACTATGCTATATAGATGCTCAGCAGTGTGCAAATGGGATGCGGAATTTCACACAGTGCAAATGCTGTGCGCCTATGTGTGATGGAAAATGTGCACAATTGAGGTAATTTGGTGGCAATAACTCTCTATGGGGTGATGGTTTAGTCTTCAGCTGATGGCTGTCACTCTATTAATCAGGAGCCCCACAAGCTGTGTACCACAGTGAGCCCTCCCACTGCGATCCCTCCCTGAATCCAGCTGGCAGACCTACATGCTAATGCTAATTATCCCAAAAACCTGGAAGGAAGCTTACAGCCGCTCTACCCCACGCTCACAAGGACGCTTACAGCAGCTCTACCCCCCTCTCACAAGGATGCTTACAGGACCTCTACCCCTCTCTCACAAGGACGCTTACCACAGCTCTACCCCCCTCTCACAAGGATGCTTATAGCAGCTCTACCCCTCTCTCACAAGGACGCTTACAGGACCTCTAACCCTCTCTCACAAGCCGTGGGAGACCAACCAGTTACCACCTGTATCCATGCTAACAACACACTACTGCACCACCTACTGACTCAGTTTAATGCATTATACATTGCAAGCAGTTTGCTGTCTATATTACCAAGCCCAGAATAAAAGGGAGCATGTATGGGAATAATCGATTTGTCAGGAAAGGAATAACCAACTCGTCCTTCTGTGATTGTGTTCCACTGATCCCAGGTGTGGCTAGATATAGGAAAGGGTTAACAGCTGTGGAGAGGGATAAAGCTTGCAGAAAAACAAGACTGACGCAATTGAAATATAAACAGATACACTTTACCAAGGGTAAGGCTCCAGCTTTCTCAACGAATATTAATAAAGTGCTTTCGATTATATTGACTGCCCAACACTGGAAGAATAAGCGTAACCATATAGAGTCTTTTGCTGTATAGATAACCAGTGTTATGCATTACCTTCCTAATTAACTGTGACAGAATCATATTGGATGGCAAAATAGTCATTGGATCAGATGGTCTAATGTTTTAACCTTCCGTGGCCATTAGAGCATATGAATCCAGCTCATTTTTAAATATCCATTAAACCGCAGCAACGAGAAGTATACATCAATTTGTATTATGAGAACATTAATCCTTCCTAGTAAAGAGCAGCGCACGAAAACTGTCTAAATGTTCTTGTCTGTGGAATCCACTGCCAATGCTGGTATGGCTGCTGAACACCTGCAAGTGCACAGGATGAGCAGAAGGGGGCAGCATTGTTTGCAATCTGCCAGTTCACAAAGTGCACAGTGGAGCTGTAGTGTATGTGATAAACCTGTCATTGTGAATGAGTGGCAGTCAGTCCTGTGTGTTTAGAGACAAAGCTTAATTGTTGCCACTTTAATAATCCCATATTTCCATCTCTCTGATTGTCAGAAAGTGTCTGGGTGCATGAAAATGTCTTCAAACGTCCAAAAGAGTACACAGTTATAAGACTCAGCACTGATGCAACTCTTGGCATTTAAAATAGTGGCATTACTTTAGGTCACCATTAAAATGCACAGTCAAAAACATTACTGTTCGCTTTCTGTACATACACTGTCTCCTTTGATGAAGAGTTGAAAATACTGACAATGAGTCTTTTATTAGGACTGACAGAGACTCGTTTAAGAGCATTTATGTTTAAGTGTTCTTATTTGGAAGAGTTTATTTAATTTTAATGGATGTTGACTGATCCCATTAAACACAGTAGGAACTCAAAGTACATTAGTCGTTTGCAATGTATACAGTAATCTCAATAAGCTATAGTTCTCTACTGGGTTACCTGCTGTAGTTTTCTGCTAGCTAACTGATGTGTTAGCATGGCATGTTCCTTATTGCAGCTCTACTATAATTAAAGATGCAGGCTCTACTTTAGACTTCTTTATTGTGGCCCTCAGCTGACATATTCGTCACTATCACAAAGTCCCGCTTGTTGAAATGACCAGCAGGATCAATGCAAGCGTTGTGGTATTTAGATTCATCATTGCTTATTTTTACAAATTGATTGATTTTTTTTTTTTTTTCAGTCTTATTCTGAGACCTTTTTTTTTTATAGTATCTTCTAGAAAATTTAACTGAGAATTGGAGATATTATATATATATATTGTATACTCCAGGTTTCACAAGTAAAATGATACAATGAACTGCTTCAGAGTCTGGATGGAGGTTTAATTGGTTCAATTAAATACTATAGAACAGGGCTGGAGTAAAGGCTTAGAATGGAAGGGTCAACTATGGTCACCTCTGATCTGAATGCTTCCAAACTCTAATCCTTTTCCCCAAAGTCTGTCTGGCACTGCCTCCTACAGGCCTCTGCAACTACAATCTGTCAACCTTTTTTCCTGGGAGAGGAGCCCAGACAACAACTTGTGACATACCTAATAATGACCAAGCTGTAATACATGCTATAATGACCTCCCATACTCATTGGTGATTTACCGAGCTTAACTTGCAATGGACACAACTAAGAACTTAATCAATATTGAACAAAAGGGGAGGGGGGGGGGTATTTTAGAATGTTGTTTTATTCCCCTCCTGGTTCTATTTCATGTTTTTTAAACTATGATGGCTGTCTGCAGTTTAAGGCTACAAACGTTTGGTTCATGACATTTTTTCTTCTTCTGATCTTTGATTTAATGGACAGAAACAATTCAGTCCAACCGGGCTGGACATGACCCACCACATTTACACATATATTTATATATAGCTAAGTAGCTAAGGCCTGTCTCCGTTCAACAGGAATACTCATAGCACATGTTACCCTCACCTGTAATAGCGTGCTGTCTGATGTATCTGTAATAAAGACTGGAGCATCCTCTGGCATGAAACATGATTAGAACCTCGGAACCTCCATCACATAAAGATCTTGTTTTAATTGAACGTGCTCCTGCGAGCTGCACAGCACATTAATTTCTTAAGCCCTTTCCAGAACACGAATGCAATTCTACTGCAATGGAGTGTCTGCTTCAGCTATACTCTCATTTACATTGCTTTACAGTTCAACAGTCCTGACTAAAGTGCCTTTTAACAACACTGGAAGAAATGGCATGTCAGTGTAGAAGTGGATTCGCTCGTGACAGCAGCAGTAGCCCCGTTCAGACGGCAGCTGAAATGACTGAAGTCAGTGCAGTCCCTTCACTGGGACATGCTGAATAGAGGGGGGTGTGGAAAGCAAAATAAAACAAAGCAAAATGGCAATACATTAAGTTGCTATTTCACTGAACTGAACTACATTTAAACAATTCCAGGTAACAGTACATTGTGTCTCTAATTACTGTGTATTTACATAGTAGTTACTTACTAAATACATGTGTACTTACACATAGTTACAATGTTATCATGCATGCTTACCAAGTACTTAATGTTTAAATGTTTTTGCACAATACATGTACTCAATTGTATCAGAAAAGGATTAGGGCTAGGGATACAAGTTAGGGTTAAGGATAGAGATATATTGTACAAAAAGATGTACACATTAAGTACATTGTAACTATGTGTAATAACAGTGTACTTATGTGTAAGTACTTGTGTTTACTATACCTACCATGTTAAAACACTCTGATTCAATACACAATGTAAAGTGTTACCCAATTCCAATAAGGTGACCATCAGTTTATTATAAACCCTATGCTTATTCTTACCCCTTATGATGGTATACTGTGGCACAACATGGTAAACACATAGCAACCAGCTACAGTCCTGTCACCACTGACACTGTTATGAGCAATTCGTTTTAAATCAAGAAGCAAACTAAAATAAAAGGGATCATCTTTTTCCACATGATTTTGCTATGATGATAGTAACATTTCAAGGTAACACAAACATAAAGATCTATTAACATATGCACAAGCTAAAAAAAATAACATGTTTTCATATATTTTACTATAATGTTAATTTATCATGATCACATAAAGAGGGTCTGTATACTGAGTTTTTATTTTCTGATTTCACATTTTTAATAAAGGATTCTGCCTTGATATTAACAGGCTGGTTTTTATTTAATCCTCATTTTTTTTATTTATTTTAATCATATTGTTTTTTTTCCAGAGAAAATTTTAATTGGCTGTCTTTATTCATGCTCCTTTAACATACACCATTAGATTATGCATCAATTTTAATGAAATGTGCTCCTCATAAATATCACTTGTCAAATTCAATGTTGACTCCTTTCCCATCTTCATCAAACCTCCGGCTCTGTTCAGCCCAAAGGTCTTTAGGGCTGGCGTTCAGCTCCACACTCAATCTCAACCCTGTACTCCTGCTGGAAATGCATTGCTGGAATAATAATCCCTTTGTGACTAAAAGGTCACAGGCAAGATATGAAGAGCATTGTTGGAAAGCGATAATCCAACCAAGTTGGCATCATATAAGAAGAAAGAAACCCCAAATCCATTGTTATAAATGGCAAGCAAGTACAAATCTGCACCCAAGCTACCCCTTTTCTTTATTTTTTGTATTGTGTTTAATTTTTTTTAAATATAAAGGGTCTATTTTAATGATCTATACGGCGTCAGATATAAATCTGCCTGAGGTTTTCTTTTTGACTCACTTAGTAACAGCTACGATAAAAGGTTCAAACAGAGACCGATACTGTATTTCTAAAATGCTTGCTAGAGTCTTTAAAAGTCTGTTGTGTGGTGGCTCCTTAGATCTGGGTGATTATAACTGAGTTGTATGCGGTATTGAACTTTAATTTGGGAGTATAATTCATGTTTTGTAATCTTTTGATGGACATTTTTGATAACACTTTATATTAAGGTGCTGCTTATTAATGTTGTGTAAATGTTTTATAAATGTATGATGTATGCTTAATAACTATCTTATATAGTGTTAATAAACCATTATAGATGGTTTATAACCAAGTAATAACCATATATGTAATTATGATTAAACATCCCAAAGAAGAATAGGTGTCTAAAAACCATCCGCTTTATAAAACTGTAATTCTGTCTATGGCTATTGCATGGTTATAAACCATATATAATGATTATAGTTCCTGTCCTGCTTCATTATCTAGCTGGCAGACCGACGATATTTTAAGAGGGGTCATTTTTATTGGTCTAAACTCATAAATCAACTCTAATATAGATCTATTTACACCGCATATGTGTTGTATTTAAGGATGCAAGTAAAAGTGATGATGAATTGTCCCTGGAGAGACAAAATGGGCTCAAGGGTAGGATTCTTCTGGCTCTTTTAAAAAGGGGCACTCTTATCTTGAGATAATGCATGGAAAACTGGTCATTTGGGCTGCCTGGCATCAATTAAGTGTTACTTAGTAAATACATGTGTACTTACTCATAATTACAATGCTATTATGCAAAGTCACAGTGTACTTAATGTGTAAATCTTTTGCATGATTTCACCCTAACCCTAACCTTAACCCTTTTCTGACTAAATTGTGTACTTATACATATCGTGCAAAAATATGTACACTTTAAGTGCATTGTAGCAAGGCATAATAAGATTGTAATTGTGTGTAAGCGCACAAGTATTCACTAAGTAACTACCATGTAAAGACACAGTAATTAGAGGCAGTTAATGTAAAGTGTTACCTGAGACCACCAGTTTGATGGTTTGATTAATATCAGTAGGGTATTAACACAGGAGCCCCAGAAATATGCTCCTGGTGAGCAGTGTGGAGCTGGTTAAAAGCTGCCTCTGTGCTCAACTTGTGGGTTTTGAAAGCAGAGCCACTTCTGAAGACAGCAAAATGAGAAAAGCAGCTGGAGCAGCAGGGAGATGCTAAGTGTGAACACAGTGACATTTAAAGAGTACCCCGCAGAAAGTCCAGGGCAATGAGAGACACAGCTTTCTTCTCCCTTCTGAAAAGTTAAGGGCTTTATAAATCGATACAAGGCAAAGCTGAGGAAATCCTCACAGCTTAAAACAAACATATATAATAGAATATTGTAATGTTTCTTTCCAGGCTTAAATCTACTGAACCCTAAAAGATGTTCAGCACTTTATTCACCCAAGTGTTCTTATCTTGTAGAGATGTATTTTTCTTGTATTTTATGCGTTGGTCTCCTTCATGCCTTGAATGACTCAAGATTCTTCTGAAGTGTTCATTTATTCTATTTTCAATGTAAAGTTTAACTCATGATTATGAAAAGCCCTCGGGAAGGAATCTTTTCAAATATTAAATATTTAAATAATGCACATGAATACATTAATATATTAAATGTTAAAGTTCACAACTATTGTAGGTGCATTTATTATTTCATAAAGCCTTTTGTTTAACATTTGACAGTATTGGAAATACTTTTAAGACAATTTATATACACACACACACACACACACACACACACACACACACACATATATATATATATATATATATATATATATATATATATATATATATATATATATATATATATATATGTGTGTGTGTGTGTGTGTGTGTGTGTGTGTGTGTGTGTGTGTGTGTGTGTATATATATATATATATATATATATATATATATATATATAAATTGTCTTAAAAGTATTTCCAATACTGTCAAATGTTAAACAAAAGGCTATATATACACACACACACACACACACACTTATTGCAGCTCTCTGGAAACATCTACAAACAACCACAGTCGAAATACATGACTGTTACAGCCAGGTGTATAGCAGTGTCCAGTACATAGTGTTAGGGACTAACACTTTCTCTCTCGTGCATGTGCAGAGTGTTTCGGTTGTGCATTTCACTGTGGTTTTATCCTTCCTTAACTGCATCTAGCTGAGCTGCAGCATATGCTTCCAATTTTTGCCGATGCTGGAGTGTTAACAGCTCTCCCTTCCCGGATGGCATTGTAATTGATGTTGTTAAGCCATGGAGATGACAGGAGCGATTCCCTTTTCGATAACCGCCTTCTTACAGTAATGCATGACTTGTGGTAGAGAAGATTTGCAGTTCAACATCACCGACCAAGATCTGGAAACTTGAAAGATGAGATGTGCAAAAAATACTGATATTCCTGCTCTAATGCCATCCTTTTCAGGATGTTGTTCTTTTGTTCAGAAATTGCTGTAGTGTTTTTTTTTTTTTTTAAAGTGGCATTGGGTTATGCTGTCTTTGAATCCTGTGAAATTGGAGTAATGTGCCCTGGAATTAATAAGAATAGTGTCTGATTACTTTCTATTGCATTGTGTAGTTGTGCAGAAAATTGACACATATCCATAATCAGGGCAAGATTAACGCATGGGCAAACTAGGCATGTGCCTAGGGCCTGAACTCAAGGTTATGTGCTTTTTTTTCATATACATATTTGTTTGCAGAAAATGTCTCCTTTCTGAACTTCTTTTCAAACTAAACTTGAAAAAACTCACTAACATTCAAACCAAGGCATGTGTCTCAAAATCAAATTGTTCTGACAGGTGTTATACAGATTTTTGTAACTCATGGAATTCTGTATCCCCGCATGATTCCATGCCTGTGCAGGGGCAGTTTTTCAAAGCTGGACGTGGATGCATGATATTCCTGCGCCCGAGAGCCGCTGTGTTCTCAAGCACTGCCATCGAGTTCTGCTGCAGTTTGCAACAAATATTGAAAACAAGACTAATTCTGTAGCAAAATAAAACAGCACATTTAACACCACTGATTTTCTACAGGACGCTCGGCCTCCTGCGTTGCTCAATACACAAAACCCTTGATTAAAAGCTTATAAAACTGTATTTTTCTTTTAAAATACATTTTAATTTCATTGCATGTAAATACTGTTCAGAAACATCAAGCGTTCACGTCCACCGATCTTTGAAAAAATGCAGCTGTGTCGGCATGGAAACATCAAGGGCTCAGAATTCTATAGGGTACAGAAATCTACCATCTTTAACACCTGAACTTACTTGTGTGCCAAAACTTTGGCGATTTCTCTGCTCTGGAGAAAAGGGCATGTTCTTTAATGAAGCGAGTTATAACCCCACCCAGTTGTGCGTGCAGTAAACTGTAATGTGTATTTGACTACACAACAATGTACAGGCACATTTGTTTTTTAATATTTGTTTTCAGGGATTATTGCAGAGCTACCATTAGTGAGCAGAAGTTTGAGCGCCCTTCTATATATTACCTTTTATTAACTTCATATGGTGTTCCTTGTTTGCTTGAACTGCTGCCTTTTTATTCAGTAAATCAGGAAAGGTCCTTGTCGAGCTGCGCTACGGGATTTGACGTGGCTTCATTTTTTTTTTTTTTTTTTTTTCGATTTTATTCTGAAATGTATTTAGCCTGCTCCCTACAGTTTAATTTTCGGTCAGATTCATTCAGTCGTTCATAATAACTTAAAACTGAGAATTATACCTGTTGTAAAAGGATGGAGCGCTGGCTATAAAGGCTAGAATGTAAATGCGTGCGTGCGTGCGTCCGTGTGTGTGCACGTGTGTGTGTGCATGCATGCGTGTGTGCGTGTGTGTTTGCTCAGGGTAGGGGGCCCGCACATGTAAGCTTGCCTAGGACGCAGTGATGGGTTAATCCGACCCTGTCTATAATACATTCAAGTGAAACACCACAGTAATATCTGGAGATCGATTGAATTCGTGTTTATTAATTTAAAGTGTAGATGAAGAACCCCTCCACCTCCCAAAAACTAAATGAATGAAATCCATCTCGAGGGAGGGATAGTCAAATATATAACCAACAAGGAAAAAACATGAAAAAAACCTTAAATAACTAAAAGCTTTGTGAATAAAGGACAGATTAGTACCAGGTACAGAATCTGGAGTTAAGCAACTTTAAAAGCACCCAATAATATGTTTTCGAAATGGGTCAATGCAATATAATGAATGATATTCTAAATTAAACATGTTAGAAAACTTCATTGAAATTAATTTAATTAAAATGTGAATAGGCTGTTCAAATGCAGAAAAGCGTACTAATGTTTCATGTCTGCTCTGTTGAGGGTATTATGGTTTTACAGTTAAATGCTTCTTCTCTTAAAAAATAAATCGATGTGATTTATTTTCTTAATTTCTATAAATACGGTTTCAATCTGGCTTCAGACAGATAACATGGATTAACTGAGCTTTGAGTTGCCCTTTGGAAAATAATACTAACATCCTCTATGAATTAGGAACCAACACAGAGAAATTAGGAAAATCTTCTACCAGCAAATACAGCAGCCAGGCAGGTCTCCAGATTTATATGTTGTTAACCGAAATCTTGAGAATGAACTGCGTGCTTGTAAAGTGTACTGTGCCGTTGTCTGACAGAGCAGCTCTTTTGCAGATAGTTAAATCTTCACATTGAAAACCGAGGCTGTTTGATTTTTCTGACACCACCTTGCAGCAGCTCTCCTCTGGTGGGCGGTGACTTTCACTTTCACTGGTATCCCGCCCTCATGCACTATGCATTTGTATTTCAGTCATTCATATTTTCATCAAGGTCAGAAGCATGGCCAAATGTTAAGCATTGTAAATGTCTCCTTTCTGAACTTCTTTTCAAACTTCTCCTTCTACCCCATATACTGTATATATATATATATATATATATAATATATATATATATATATATATATATATATATATATATATATATATATATATGACTTAATGATTAAGTATAAAGCTATATAGAGATCTACTGCTAGCTCTATGGTTTAAGCACTAGTGGGAGATGTCATAGACATGCTGGTTTTCATTTCATTCTGTGAGTGCAGCAGTGTGAACAAACTGACATATTGCACTTCATCATCAGCGCATTATTTTGTATCCCTTCATTTCCAGTAAAACAAACTGCATAAATGTTTTTTTTGTTTTTTTTATCTGAAAATGTTGAAGACAGCTCAACATTGTAGCAAGAGTCGTTGCGTGCCAACTCGAATGTTCTTGCCAAGAAGTGATGACTGAATTCAATCTATTCTTATTTACATATTAATGAATAACTCAGTCTGATTCTATTACCTCCACATCCTTAGTTCTCACTATATTCTGAATGGTGTGTTCAGCTAAGAGACACATTTACACAATTGTGGATGGGTCACGACATAAAAAATGCATTTTGAAAATGAAAATCCTTCAGGACACCTCATTTAGGTATGATGATGACTTTGTTGGGATTTAATATTGGCCTCTTTAAATTCTGGAATTCAGTTGCTATAAGCAGCTGATTGGTTTGATCAGAATTTGGAAGCCTGCATAACTCAGCAAACTACAGAACAACGGACAAAAGCATACCTTCAAGAGCCTAAAACCAGAGTTATTAATTCATTAGTTACTGTCTTGGGTTTGAAGCATTCTGTAGGCATGACTATAATTGTTTTATAGTTGTAATCAAGTGTTTATAGCAGGACTCCTATATTTATTTATTTATTAATGGCTAGAAAAACACAGCTTTTTTTTTTATAGAAATCTAAGCATTTAACATTTTTTTGTTTTAAACAATAGCCTCCCTTTTACTGTGAAAGATGTAATAGAAAGTATTTCATCCCTCATAAAGTACTTTATCCCTCGTTAAATAACTTTTTTTTTTTTTTTACAGAACAGAGTATAGATGGCTGCAGGCTTCTAATCCCAGCTAAACAGTAGCTAGCTGTTCACATTAGTCAAATCAAGATCAAGCTAACTGAAAACAACTTGAAGAGGACTGTGTAATATTCTCTAGTTAACATGGGTTATCTGCAGGAACCCATTCAACAGCTTTAAATGATTTATCTTTACACCCAACACACAAAGAAAACCAACACCAGCTCGTATTTTACATCAGTAATGCCTTGCAGGTGGAACTGGGTCTTAGTGTCATTATTAAACTTGTGACACGAACCCATACAAAACGTGTTCTCACGGCAAATACAGTACAAATACATCATTAAAATACATAATTAGAATGCATAGTTAGAATGTACTTAATGATATACATAAGTTTGCAATTGCATCAGAAAAGGGTTATGGTTATATTGTGCAAAAGATTTACACGTTAATTACATTGTAATTATGCATAGTGACATTGTAATTATGTGCAAGAACACACGTATTTACTAAGTACCTACTATGTAAATACACAGTAGTTAGATACACTTTGTACAAAGTGTTACAGGAATGTTTTACTGGAATAAATATATAGTATTTCATTATTTGTGTTTATAATAACAAGTGGGTTTATAATATCTACCGGTATCAGGAAATAATACAGAGTTAAAGAGTGGCGGTATTTAGATCAGCCACTGCTTAGATTGTTAAAATAGACCCCAGTCTATGTTATCATGCATTTTCCAGATGTAAAAAAATATTTCAGAACCCTTTAGTGAAAGCATCATTTACAAAAAGAGCTCTATCCCAAAAACTTAATACACATAAATCAAATTACAATAAAGTATATCACAGAGCGGAATAGCCATGTTAGGTAATGACCCATGATATTGGATCTCAAGGCATAAAAAAACTAAAAAAAGCTTGAAGATATTAAAAATCTGCTATTCACAGTTAATAGGGTTTTTTTTTTTTAAGACAGCACACTTAAATAACAGCAAACTAGAAATAAAGGTAAAAAAATATAACAGTAGCGCTTTATTATAGAATATATGATTCAGTTCGTACTACAGCTACCTCTCATTCTGATCTGATGAGACAGCCCTCTCACCAGGCTTCGAGAGGGGTGCAAAATTCAGATTGGTTTGAGAATGCCAGTTTAATTCCAGCACAAGTCTTTTTAAAACAAATAAAGAAAAGAAAAATGACCCGATTGAATAAGGAGATAGGGAACGACCTTGGTGACCTTGTCATGTGTTTTGCTCTTTTGCTGGCAGTATAAGGCTGGCTGTTAAACCCTATTGCAATACTAAGGGAGCATGAATTAAAGTAAGGTCAGTGCGCTTGTAAGAACGAGGCAAAGCTATAGACCCTTTTATGAAGGTAGGGGATCCTACAGTGCAAAGGAATAAAAAGACATGTCTTATACAATCAGCACAATATAATCCCATTCTATAAAGTTCCTACCCCCAATGGAACACCTGCTGCCTGTTCTTAATGCCATAGGTAACAGAATCATTCATAATCTAAAAGTCTTTTAAAACAGATCTCCAGACCTATACAGGGGTTTGGGGGATGTTTTTTGTTGTTGATATCTTTATATATATATATATATATATATATATATATATATATATATATATATATATATATATATATATATATATATACTCACGATTTCATGATCCCCAATATTAGCTTGCATATTAATTGTTGGTGGAAAAAAGGTTTAATTGCATTACAATTACAATCCTTTACCCCCTTATTAAAATATCATATACGTTATTTTAATTATTTTAACATTAAAATAATTGCATTCTTATTCATCACATAGACATCCATAACATAACTCTTTACAGAATATTCAGTGCAATTGACATAATTAATTATGTGATGGATTTACTGTTTTTGAAAGTTATTATCAAAAAGTTTTTTTTTTTTTCTTGAAACACCTGAAATGAATGGTGAACTCTGAATTTTGATGTCAGCAATAAATAATATCTATTGGGCTTTGAATGAATGAGTGATAGTGAAATAAAGATCATTGTTGGAAATAAATCTGTAGGACTTCCTTCGTCAGTGTATTCCTCAAAAGAACCAAGACGTTGCAGTAGAAAGGGTTGGACAAATAGCATGCAATACCAGCCAGCTGGCACTTATCACTTATCACTTGCACTGTGGGAATTATCTACATACATCTAAGTATTCCTGCTGTAATTGGTACTGAGACAATATGAACAGTGCTTGTAAATGTTTTGATGGCTGCACATTCCCCATAAAAGCACACAATGCAATGCAAGACTCTGCAGGATGAAGGCTCACAGTCATAGTGACACCAAGCTCAGCTGGCTCTTTTTTAATGGAAACCCTGCCAGAACTAGACCGTCTCATTAAAAGTTATATCGACAGTGTCACCGTTTCAAAAAGAGCTTCAGCAATTACAAAATATATCAATCAACAGTTCCTTCCTCCGTGCCGCTGCCAGAAGTGTGTGGCAGATAATTCTGTCTGTTTGACGAATAGAGAGATGAATAGCATTCGTGTTCAAATGAGGCGTTCGTTGGCTGTGCAGCGTCGGTTTCGTTTGATTTAAGGAGTGTTTGAGGTCACAGTCCTTGCATGCCTTAGAAGAAAGCTGACTTTTTTCCCCAGGTAGGTGCCCAGTATTTTAGTTCTATAAGGGACTGGTTGTTATCAATCACCAAAAAATCGATTTCAATCCCAAGGCGCATGACAAACTAATAGAGCTCCAGACTGCTAACTATTGAGTTGTTGGGACTAACACAGCATAACATTTATGTTGATGTTTGTTTTATTGTTTCATGTATTTTTTAAAGGCTGCTATAAGGATGACAGTGGTGTAATAGTTTAAATGTAAGTTTTCAGTAACACAATACAAGTACATCTACAGACTCATGTGTTAAAATTAACCTTGCTTGGATCCCAGTTCAACCAATACTAAAAGTGAGCAATGTGGACTGTGTACAATCAATTTGCTTCTGTTGCTACTCCCTTGCCGGGCCGCAATGCACTGTATACAACTCAACGCAAAGAGTTTTAACACCCTTTTAAACCTCTTTAGATCCCTCAAGCACTGTATTAATACAGCTACATGAGCATAACAGTCACTTACAGTATGTCCCTTAATGAATGCATCGCATTAGCCTTGTCCTTCAATGTGCACAGCATTGTCTTTAGTTTACAAGCCCAAAGGGAGAATGAAATGATGTACTGGTAAAGTCTTTTCTGCTTCATAATACCCATTGACAAGGGTAAAGTCAGGGTAACCACTCTGTATTTGCTGCACGATTCAGCGAATTCTGTTGAGCCGGCCTTCAAGAAACATTATTGGCATATTGTTGGCTTGCTGTATAAAAGTCCTAACTGGGTCAAATTTGGGAGAACTGTATGAATTGAGTCTTCTGTGAGGCTTGGGTATTTCAGTTTAGGGTTGGATGCTATAACCTTGTCCTCTTTTTTTTTGCCAACATTCACATTTTATTCATTCAACATTCACATTTTGCAATGTATTCATTCACATCACGTGGTTCTGAGAAGAGGAAACAGCAACTGTGAGTAAACATAGCTGCAGAGCCCTCCCTGATGCCATGAGAGTGGTAGAAAGTATAACTGCCTGGAGGCAATGTGCTCAGCTCTGCAGGAAGGGTGATTTTCAAAGTGACTCATTTAAAAAGTAGCAAAGAAGAGAAGACATGCCGTATGCCTAGCGTGTTGCAATAGCAGCTTGCCTAATTGTATTCCTTTTCATTTACGCGCCTTGGTAAATTTTAAAGGCTTTATACAGTGCACTACTGTGAGCATAATGACTGTCTCTATCTTGTTTTCAAAGTTATTACATGATTTATGAAATTCTGCAGTCTCTGTGTGTTCCAGATTCAAATTAAACTTTGAATTCTTGTCAGTTCCCATTTTATTATCACTTTTTTAAAAAATTGTATCAGTAGGCTTCAAGACTCCTAATCGAAGCTAATGATCTCACTTGTATTGAGATTGTTTGCTTTATACAGTACATTATATATTGCCTGCTCCCTCGTTGCCCATCCATTCTGAACTCGAATGATTTGAAGGAAAAGATATGGAAACTAAAATCACTTTAATTAAGAAAAATAATAATAACAACAGTTTACCCAAAATGAATGAAGCTCTGGAAGATATTTTCTTGGGTGAACATTTCTCTGCCAACAAGTATTGTCCCAGTATTGGTTACTGTATGTTAAAACTTTTTTTTTGTTTCTTTCTTTCTTATTCAAATTTTCTGCCCATTTTTTTTTTAAGTTCCCTTACGGCAACTAGAACTAATTTCCCAAACTAATTTCCCTTGAGATCCTAAATGCTGTCGCCTTGTCCCAATTACTTTCAGTTTGGGCCACCCTGGATTTATTCCAAAGTTACCAGGGCAAAACCCTTCTTTCAGTGAACGCTAATGAAAAAAAGTCACCCAATGCTATCCAATTTCATGTAGATTTTCTGCTGTGTAAGAAATGAACTTGCAGAATCTTTGTGAGGTAATGGATGTGAAGAGTGCTGACACACTGTGTGGAGTCCTATATCGTGCCTCTAGAAAGCAGCTCTAGATTCTATTAACATCCAGAGGTGCGTCCTAGAGGAGAAAATGGCATTCTGGAATAAAGCCAAGCTGCTCTGCACTCTTTGTCTCCGGGGGTCCCGTCCTGAACCACAGGTACAGGAAAATAAACCAGCAAAACCAACAGACAAAGCTGCTTGCCTTTTACAAAGGAGAAATGCAAAATGGTTGTAAAGGAACGCAGCTGAAATGCTCCCAAATGACAAGAGCAGTTTACATTATGGCTACATTTCAACTGCTCTTTTATCTGACTCTACCCATCTGGATGAAAACAATAGGTTCAATGCATTACAGTGTGTAAAATGTATTATAATATCCAGATAATTTGGAAGCAAATGTATGCAAGGTCCCTTTTACATGAAACACGATGTTACAGTGTAGGGATGAAACATATATTCAATGTCTTGTGTATACTACAGTATATATTGATATGGCTTAGCAACACAAGACATAGAAATACGCAACTGCATCTCCAAATACTGTACATAAAAAGGCAGCTTTACTCACCCCTACAGTATTTTATAGTTTTTTAACAGTGACTTGGGGGATTTTTGATGTCAAGCGAATTACTGTCCACCAGAGAATAAACTGATAGCTTGTAGAAAAAACTAAAAGTAAAGAAATGTTACGTTTACCAAGATGAGCACAGCAGTGTTTTAATCCAGCAAATGTTTTTCTTTCCTAATGCAAATGCCAACCACTGTGCAAAGAACATTTCAGAGACAACTACTGTACACTTGTTGCATTTATCTGATAGAGCTGGAGCGAGCAGACCACGAAAGCTACAAGACAAAGTGTTTCATCACTTCAATCTGAGCCATTTGCTGGACACTGCAAGAACTGGATATCTACGTCCATCTTGAAAACCAACTCCCCACATGCTCTCTGTTATCCTTATTCTACACCAGATGTGCTAATTGCCTGGGCAACCCTGCTTCCAATAGGCTTTTAATTAGAACTGCATGAACTCATTGCCCTATGTAAATACAGCTTTGCGAGAAACAAATCAATTTACATATTATCAGCAGGTCAGCTGTGCTGTGTCCCTGTAAGCAATCCCTATAATGGAGTATAAACGTGTTCCACTGCTGCAAAAAAATGATCTAAAAAAATCACACAGCAGTGGAGAGCGAGTGGAGAGACTGAGTAAACAAACTTTGTGTTGAAACTTGTGTGGAATTGTTTAAAAGTTATAATCAGTTTCATTGACGTTTGCACAGAAAATTCAATGCTTGCATGTGCCGTTCAAATGAATACTATCTTGGTACAATTACATGCAGCATCTAGCAAAGAACATGTCACTTTTAAAAAAAAAATCTATTAATCACATTTTTGGTAGTTCTGTAACTTTATAATTATCCTTTATTATTAGAAAAACAAAAAAATTAAAAACTGACTTAACTTTTGCAAAGATGGGCTTGGAGTTTTCTCAGATTATTAGATTTGCCCTTTTGCCCGCTGTTTAGAATTGATTAATGCTCTGACAAAGGGATACAATAACAAATGCAATCTTTACTTATTGCCAGATAGCTACACTTCTAATGATATAACATTCTACATGTTAAGCGTTCATCTTTAGGAGTTATGAGAAAGTACAAAGTGTGTTGAGCATCGCTTCAAAGTTCTATTAAATTAAATATGTCCAATTAAGAGGCTCTTAAATTTGTATTTCTAATCGCAAAACAATGGTTTTTATTTTCATGTAAGGAATAAAGAACTATGATCTACATTTTTACAGATTTCAGGATAGAGAGATAGGCAGCTGGACAATATAAAACATGTAATATATCTAAAATGCTTGTTTCCATTGCTGTTAACTGGAAACTACTTGTGTGTTGAGATGAGCAGCTGACATAGTGGGGTTTGGGAACCAGATCTAGACTCGTGTCTCCCAGCAATACTGTACATTAGTTCACAGCTTCCCTATACTCTCTACATCGATTTGCTTTCCAGCAGAATCAGCAGTTCAGGAATCCACTAACGTTATCCTTTTCCATCTCGAAAAAAGGGACAACACTGCTCTTGTTATTATTGACATGATATTTACAACGAGTGTGAATGAGCTCTTTCCCTATTAGAAAGCATTTCCTTTTCAAACTTTCCAGTAGAGAAATGGCAATGGAATGTTAAAATGTCAGTGGCAAGTAATATTTATTTATTTATTTATATTTTTTCTGCTCTGTGATTTGATACTCAGTGGGGTTCGATTCAGAAAAACTGAAAGTGACATTTTGAAATATTACATACATTTTAAAGGAGCCCAAGATTAAGGTCAATGGAATTTTCTATGTGCTTTCAGTCAGGACTCTATTTACTGACTTGAAAAGGGTATCAGGAGGATTATCAAAATAAGCATAAACAATATTCACTGATGTCACTGTTGAACAACACAAATTATCTGTTGGCAGTCAAAATACAGGGAAGTAATAAAACACAAGAGACTGTATTCTGCTCTGTCATATATGGACAAAACGTACAATTAATTAAAAGTATGATTAGTATTGAACTTTCTTCTGATCTAAATTAATACCAATAGCATTTAATTATGAAGTACTGTACATTTATTTAGTGGGAAGCTTTCTGTATTTGGTGTACATTGAGAAGTGCTTGATAGAATGTCATCAGATTCCTATTAGGTTATATAATCTCTAGTGAGAGAGACTTCATTTACTGCATCATAATTAGAATGTCAGGTGCATGGGGGAATGCCTAGTAAGGATACTAGGGTGTCAGGCTACAGTGCGGATAGTAGATACAAAGCATCTTACAACATCAATGTCCCTGTTCCAATTCACTGGACTAGAATGATACTTATTTTAAATGATCCAGTTCGATACAGGCAAACGATATGGGTTCCATACAAAGTCCCATTTGTTTTAAGCAATAATAAACAGTTGGGTAACGCTTCGTTTACATAGTAGTTACTTATTACACATAATTACAGTGTTATTATGTATAGCAACAATGCACTTAATGTGTAAATCATAAATCCTAACTCTAAACCTAACCCCCTTCACCCTAACTAACCTTTTCTGCTACAATTGTGTTCTTATACAAGTGCATTTTAACTGTGCATAATAACATTGTAATTATGTGTTAGTACACATGTACTTACTAAGTAACTACTATGTAAATACACCATTATTAGAGGCACTTAATATAAAGTGTTACCAATAATTGTTTGTTAGCGGGACATTCAGTTTCCTCCTGTTCATCATCTATGAGTCAAAAGAGCACAACTTTCAGAGCCAGTGACAATAACAACAATGCAGACTAACAGAATATGGAGAACTGACATGCAACTGCGTTCTCGTTTTCGAAACAGTACAGATGTAGGAGGCCACTTGTTATTTTTCGTTTTTAAATGCATTACACAGGCTTATGAGAAGAAAATGCATTACAAAGCTTTGGAAGCTTTCAGGTTATTTGGGCTGTAAAAATAAGAAAGAAAATAAGGACAAATTGTGAACATTAAAATGACCCTTACAAAGAAATATCTTTATAATATTATTTTATTACGAAACCAGTGCATTATTACCCTGAAGGAGATGAAACCGAGCCGTTATCATTCATCAGACCACCTCGTTACAAGCCATGGCAATCACCAATGTGAAATACCGTTCGAATTGCTCACGCCAATGTAGCTGCTCCTGCCTGACCACTGCCATTAAATACCCAGTCTGCCTGTGTTCCAGCTTTGTGCTTAGAATTAACATTCTGCAGTGACAGCCAAAGTCAGAATGTTCTATGTAATCGGGCTGGATATTTTTTTGGTTCAGAAAATCTCTTTACTTACTTATGAACACAACGTCCAGCCATCCACCAAAACCATAGAATACAAGACTTACCTGAAAGAGAAAGAAAGAAGAAAATTGATTAGAAAATAGATTTATTTTCAAAAACTCTAAAATGTTCAATGATCAAAGGATCAATCACCTTGAGATATATATATATATATATATATATATATATATATATATATATATATATATATATATATATATATATATATATATATATATATATATATAAAGAAGAACAAAACACAGGCTTCTCTAGAATCCAAAGCTTCTTTCTGATTTAAAAAGCATTGCTCGTCCTGGTATTTGTTCAGATACAACCCGCTGGTACTCATTTTAATAGCAAACATCTTTGGTTCTTCTGAAATTCGATTAACAGTTTGTCTTAATTGGTTACTTTTCTAATACAACTTATGTTTCAGGGAGGAAGAAAAAAAAACTTTAATTGAAAAAAATACTACAGCTAAAGCATTAATAACATCGACACAAAATTTAATTAAAAAGGACCCCGCCAGATTTAATGAGATTTAATTAGAAGTGATCAAGTAGAGCCCAAATGATTTCATACGTCTGTTAGCAGACAGGACTGCATTGTAAATGGTAAATGAGAGCCCTGTTGAGATGCTTTGCAATGAAAGCAAGACGCAAATCCCAGTGAAAATGTACTTTTGATTAATCAGAGTTACCATGCGGGCTGCTCTTAAAGCTTCAGAAATGTCAGGCCGGCTTTCCATCAAAGTCCAAAAATAAGCCTGCTATAGATTTCGTCTCTCTTCCTTTTCTCACAACCCCTATTGCAGTTTCAAGACATCTTTCTATTACTGTGTGACCACTGTGGTTTTAATCAGCCGTTACAAAGTCTGAATGAGTGTTTTCTGGTCATAATTATGCTGTAAGGAGACCAGACTCAGCATTGAGACCCAGATAGATGAGTTTCTTATATTTCTCTACTTTTGACTATTGTCATGAGGCATCTTATTAAAACATTGCCACCAAACCGTGAGGTGACAATGAGAAATCAAATGTTTTATTGAAACTTCACTTCCATTTTCATTAAACGATCACATTTTCAGTCATCTACCAAGTGGACTTACCTTTTTATTCCCCTACGCAGTGACAAGCGAAGAACCTTTCCTGTAATTGGTTCTTTTATATTTATAATGACTATATATATATATATATATATATATATATATATATATATATATATATATATATATATATATATATATACACAGTCTTTTTCTTGAACTGCCTAAGTTTCTTGTAGTTTGTGATAGTGTTCTATGGACCTTAATTACCTGATCGTGTCTGTCTTTCTGTCCTTCCTTATACATATATCTGTGCCTTGGTGTATAAAAGCTTACCACAGTATTTTTGCATGGAATAGTTGCAGTTTACCAAACTTTTACCATGATTATACATTGCATTTGACAACGTTGACCCTGGTTTGCCATGTTTATTAACGTGCTTTACCATACCACACTATTCTGTACAATGTTTACCTCGGGTTTGCCTTTCTCGTACCATGCTTTATTACACTTTACTTTTACCATAGTACACTTTTATAAGAGTTAGGTTGAATGATATCTGTATTTATTTGAGTTATGTGCATAACAATGTATTAACACAGTAACTGCTTAGATTCCAGTTTCAGTTGCATGAAGAAAGCATTGAATAAAAGAAAGCATTGACTAATGGTTCATTCCACATGTATTCACATTAACTCCACATGAAATCATGAACAACACAACATAATTATGGGCAGATTAGTGCCTAAGATAAAAAGCTGTCGAGTGTATCTCAAATTGACGTTTAATCCCTGTGACTTTTGATATGAGTTCAATCATTTTATGGGATTCATGTTGTTTTACCTAATTCCATTTTTAATAGGAACTAAAATGAAATGGTGCCAGGTATACAGCATACAGCCTTCGTGCATGCTTTCAAACTGGTGTTAAAATGACTCTTCATATGCAGCACAGCATGCATTAGCTGTGCAGACTAAATGAAAACAAAGCCTGGAGAACAGGGAAATAGGTGTGATGCATGCATTAATAAGCTGGTGCAATAAACACAGCGAGGCATTCATGGAAACAAACAAGGAGACCTTTTTCGGCCAGCAGAAGGCAGAACAGATGGTCATGTTGTGATAGCTGCTCGACATGGGAACATTAAGGTTTGCGTTGTCTGTTGACAACAGGAAAACACTAACGCTGAAGCAGCTTGTCAACTTCTGCTACTTTTTCTTTTTGTCCCTTTTCTGTCGCCACAAGCAAAACTTTTAGATTGTTATATGTTTAAAATAGATCTTTTTAATTTGTTTTTAAATAAAAACATGTGTACTGAGAACTGTTGCATGCATAACATTGCAGGAATCTGTTTGAATAGCGCTTGGTACATGGGCTTCACTGCATAATAAACCGCTTGTCCAGCATGCCAACTATCTCCCCATGACACCTTTTCAATGAAGCATTTTAATGTTCTTTAAGTGGAATGTGTTCCATCTTTGAGCCCTCATTAAGGGTCATTTTAGAGTGTTGGGAACCTGAAGGACTCTAGAATTCTCAGAGGAGTCTGCTGGTTTGAACACAATCCAGTGAAGCAGTCGCAAGAATTTTATAGAAGGGAAGAAAAAAATAGCCGCATTGAAATCCAAGGAAAGACAAAAGGTTGAGACGTCACAAGCAGCCCATCCATTGTGACTTTGTGTTATAATTACTTTGTCTGACCGCTCTGTTGGAGTTCTGTTGAAGCAGCATTACATAGAAGTCAATGCGGTTACCTTCTGGCGCTCTGTTGAGCTTCAGGAATACTCCATCTGCTGCTGAGATGACCATCATTGGGTAAGAGTGGGTGTATGTGTGTGTGTGAGTGTGTGTCTGTGTGTGTGTGTGTGTGTGTGTGTGTGTGTGTGTGTGTGTGTGTGTGTGTGTGTGTGTGTGTGTGTGTGTGTGTGTGTGTGTGTGGGCGCATGTGTGTGTGTGTGATTCAGCTACAAGCTCTATAATGGAATGTAAGTAAATACATTGTGAGTAAGGTGTCTCTCATTGTATAAGAGTTGTTATCTTGTGCCGTCTGGGAGAGAGGAAAGCAAAGCGAAGCTGAGTGGTTCTGGTTGCTCAAACTTTTTTATTCAAATGTATCTAGCAACCATTTTTACACAATGGTAGTCATGGAAGTGTAATTCCAGAGTCAAAGCCATCTCAGACAATGCAACCTAACAAGTATACAGTAGCTGAATTCCATATAGAAGGATAATTTACAGGCAGGTGTGATAAGCTTTAATTTAGTCCTTATCATAACGATATCCTATGATATCAGCTAGGTGTAGTGACGAGCCTGTTCCAGAGGAAAGAACGGCACTACAGTGAAATGACAGCCTCATCAGTCTGTGACATTTACTCAGCACAGGGCTTTTTACTTCTTGTTATCGTGCCTGTTGTATGAACAGTTTCACAGAATGCCGTGATAGTTACTGTTTTTGGAAATGCGTGTGTATTTTGTTCTATTATATCTCTGAAGGACAGAAATTATACTTGGCAATATATCAAAACATTGTGTAATTCATAGGTTTGGTACATTACACTGTAGGGTCAATGAAGGTTACACAAAGTGTGGATAAAAAATGAATCATTACAGACCACCCAAGTGACCGGCATGTCTCGGGTCAGACCTGTACATTGACATCGAAACACTCAGACCGGCCACAATCTCTGCACAACCTGCAAAATAAAATGTCTATGTAAGATCACCCTTTGAGTGATGTAAGAAATGGAAATTTGTCATTCGCAGCATATGATTGTATTTATGCTCCTGTTTATCAATGGACTCTTATTTCAAGTTGCAAATTCTATCGTTTTAAATTTACCAATGTTCTTTTTCTTTTATTGATTCTAAATGTAATTTTAATAATTTAGATATGATTAATCGTTGTCCAGCATTTTCTCGAGGAAGGGGGATACGGAGACCCCGCCCCCACCACCAGCACCACCTCGGCTCCTCCTGTCTGGACCAGCATTCCAGTTCATGAAACTCTGTGTCATTACAGATCTCACGGTTAGTCTCAGCCAATCAGGTTCTGAGTCGAGTGGTCAATACGCCACTTTATAAAACTTTTGGCTTACACAATATCATTTGTCCGATTTATAATTGCATCTATATCCACCACAGTGTCACCTGTAGATAATCATCAGCGGTCAATAGGCAGTAATGAATGCTTTATTGGACATGAGTGCTGAATTTGAACTCTCTCTATTAAGCACACTGTTACTGGGTTTCTTGTTACTAAGACAACAATATAGTAACCATGACTAACATATAGGTATTTCATCCAGGCTGGTGGTCAAGGTGAGAAATATTTGCTGTAAATTTGAATACACTAATAATTTAATAACCTAATAAAATACGTGGACATGTCCATAGTGTTACTGTGATACAACTGGGAATAATCCCATCTGGTGAATTGAATTATTACACAGTTATAAGCTTTTCTAATTCCCTGTAAATATCTCATAAATTATGAATGGATTCCAGGTTATAGCTCCATTTGTTGTGTCTTGGTTCATAATTGTATGACTACCTATACTATATATATATATATATATATATATATATATATATATATATATATATATATATATATATATATATATATATATATGGTAAATAACAGAAAAAAAAATACTGAAGTTACAGTACACATGATAGCTGTTGATGTTTTGGGGGTCTCAATTGTGTTCACACCTTAGTTAATGGTCTTGGAATTACATCATTTTGCATAAGGCATTTGTAATAAAAATGTCAACAGATGTCAAAATGATGACGGAACTATGATGACAGTAAGCATTACCAGATTCCATCATGTGAAGGCAATAAACTCATAATTGCTTGTGTTCTGTCAGTATTAAAAAACATAATACAAAAGAATGATATTCCCCACACATACTGAACATGCTGTAAGATTCTTACTATAGTACCGCTAGCTTAGGGACTGAACATTAATATTGTATTTTATGCAAAGTCACCTGCTTCATCAGCTAACGTGTTTTGTGACTCCCTTAACACTACCACCACCAAACAGAATTTGCCTCCCTATTTCATTCTGATTATTTAAAAAAAAAATTGAAGAAATCTTGGACCCAGCAATTGCTACACACCCCCACAATGTCCCCAGCTGTCAGGGTGACTAATGCATTACTAAAATTGTTTCTGTCTATAAACCTGATCCGTACTTATTGCTTTACCTTTAGTCTTCTATCACATTTTGTCTGCCCAACAAAATTCCTCTGCGATGTGGTTCCAGTACTGGCATCTCCCATTGCACAAAACAAACAAGTTGCCCACCGGGACGTTCGTCATTGTTAATAAATAGGTATTTGTGGCACAGATTGCTCGTTAAAATCGCTTGCATGCATTTGTAGATAGGAGCATTTTTATTTTTTATTCAGGGATATTGAGATTAGTGAGAAATGCACTCGTCGTTATGCATTCAATCACCTGTACTTCCTAACTTCAAAGGTTTGTACTATTTAAAGGAGCACAAGCCAAAACCGTTCAGCAAACATGAGCTCAGGCTTATCCGTGTTGATCGCATTATTGAAATAAGGTTACATTAAAGGCACTTTTAAAGATGTCACTGTAGTTCAATGAGCAGTATGTGCTAAAGAATTCGTAAGCGAGTTAATAAAACAGTTAAGGGTTAATAAACTAACAACCTTGACCCTTTGTGGACTCAATCATAAATTCTGAGCTTAATCTTGAGTTCAAGTTGACAAAACACTTTCGATAATTTCCTTATCAGCATTATGAGCTTACAGATTTTGCAGCCTATGTACAAGTCCCACACTTTGGTAGTTATACAGTTTATATACCACCCATAGTGGCATACCTGGAGAAATCTTGTACTGTTGCCTCTTTATAACTATTCACACTACTGCTATGTTCCTAGAACAGCCTCCAACATTGCTCTGATGATCCAAAGATACTGAGGCAGAACAAGATAGTAGTTATCATTCCACTCAGCAAATCCTTCAGACTGGCGCTCTGCTCGGCTTCTCTTTAACTAAGTCCCTATTCCTCCACTTTGACCCCTTCCCAGTCTGCTTATCAAAAACCATCTGTGCCAAAATGATCTGCGACTCATTTCATTACGAAATGCCAGGACCTGTGAATTCCTTCCCAAGTCACCGCCTGTGCGTAGAGTAGGGCCAATCTAATTCTTATCAACCCAATTCAATCGAACATTATCAGGGAATATGATCCCAATTCAGTGGCTCCTACCTGCTGGCGTGTCCAGCAGGACATTATCAATGATTACTACTGTCAGCAGGTCAACGGACACGCTTTCAGTACGGTGACAGAAAGAAAGTCATATCTCCTCACTTCTATTTTACTTTAAGCCGTGCAACTGAGATTGAAGCTTATCAGTGAACAAGGGGACACATTTTACAGTGTAAGTTTATTTAAAACAACATGCATTTAAATGCCTGGGCTGAGGTTATCACATGATCAGACAATAAATAGGAGAGCTCTATTGACTCATACAAATAGGATGATATTGAAAATGCCCCTAGTACCTCAGTGCATTATTTGATTTATGAAAAGGCTGGTGTTGTATATAATAGTCAGATCTTAGATGTTTCCTAACAGTTTTAACATTACATGAGCCTGTTTCAAATCCTTTGTTCTTGACCTGATTTTTTTTTCTTCATCTCTTCTTTATTATGTTGCTGTAAATTAACAAGGAAGGCTGCTAGGCACGCACCTACAGCAGTACTAGAAGTGAAAATAGAAACTGCTTTATTCATCCTTTGTCATTGTCAGGCAATTCAAAAGATGACTGGATTATATCGATACATAAATTCTTCAGTACAGGGGCTAGGAACACATTCCTAATTTGCAAAGTTGCTCAAGGCTAGAACGGTCTAATATTTTACTGTATAATTTTGCATAGCATACACACACACACACACACACACACACACACACACACACATATATATATAAGAAGCAGCAGGAGGTGAAATCGTTATGTGAAGCTAAGCAATTAGCCAAACGCACACATTTAAATGTGTTTGTGTGTTATTTATTATTAATTTACAAGCAGCGTGGTGTTTTAATCAACGTGATTTAATTTGAATTGAACAAAAAAACATTTTGGAATTCTGCCCAAGATAAAACCTAAATGAGATTGATATTGTGTTGACCTTCATTATAATATAATTAAAATTAACAGCTTAGAGACTGTATGTGGCAAGGCTGGCAGCAGCAATATGACAGCAGATTCTTTAGGATACCCTGCATCTATATTGCACAGAATTAAACCCAGTCTGGGTTTAGAGAAGTGTTTTATAATTCTGTTTTGTTTGAGTTTTTTCACTGTAAAGATTTTAGAAATGGTACATTGTTACATTGGAATTGTTACAGAATACAAAATGTTCAGTCTGCATTTAGAAAGGGGGCTTCAATTACTTGAGTAGTTGTGAGTGCTTCCCCCCTATTTAAATGATATACACCGTGCAACTAGACCCCCAGATCAGTTGAATCTGACAATGTGACTGACTTAAAGGAAATGCAATTCAACTAGTTTGAAAAATATGACTTCAACTTACTAGTGAAAATTTGACTTAATTTTCAAATCCACAGTGAGTTTTTGTTGATATCAAACACCCACACACACACACACACACACACACACACACACACACACACACACCCCACACACACACACACACACACCATTGAACTCTGAAGCGCTTATATTTATTGGTTTATTACAGTTTAGCCTTTCAGTGCTTGTTCATATGTTACGCCTTTAGTTCACCCCTGATGCAATTAGTTCAACTCTGAAACCATTATGGGAATCAGCTGACGCAGAGTGATACTTTATTGAAATTGACAGGCTCAAGCTAGGACACACAAAAACATCAAGTACAGTGGAAAATGCATTGCATATTTCTAATATAAAACAGAAAAATACATAATTTGCTTTATCTAACCTATATATTTGAACTATGGGTGAACCAGACTTACAAGAAACAATATAAATATACTGCAATGCCTCGAGATTAAGAGCACAGCAAAATAATGAATTAACAGAGAACTGCGAATGCTGTGAGAGAGATCATGTATTCTGCAGACGCACTTGAAGTAGTTTGACAAGGGGATCTTTTTGCAAGTTGTGCAAGAGTTGGATATCTGTCTTTCTTTCCTCCTCGTCATTGGTGGGCTTGCAGTACACATTTATCTCCACTCCACAATTTTTTCCGAAATCCATGTGCAATAGAAAGACAAACAGAATTCATCCTGAAGGAGGCAGCATAAAAAACACAATCCAAATCAAATTATTTATTTTATATATTTTTTAAACTACTTTATGCATGATTAAACAGTAACTACGCCTTGCTGGCAGTAAATTGATTAGAAAAATGATATACTGATCATTTTCAACTGTATTTTTTTCAAATATATTCAAAATGCTCATATAAAGACAGTCTGTAGCAAACAAAAATGTAAATAGTCACAGAATGCATTGCTAAAACTTATTAAAACTTAAACAATATTTAAGAAAAAAACGAGGAAGATTTTAGTTTAGAAATTTCATGATTCAATTGAATCTGTTGTAGACAGTACTCGTTCATCTTCATCAACCAAATTAAACACCCACCCTGGTGCTAAATATACTGCAAATCGCAGGATTCCCGGGATCTTTTAAGATAAAGCCTCCTGAGGATGTGCACACAGAAACTGTCGCTCAAGTGCCATTTATAAGCCTATGGATTACTGCTGTGTTCCTGGAATCATAAGTGGCTTCTACCACTGCATTCCAGAGCCAAAGATATAACGGAACAATAAGAGAGTCATTATCTGTCTGTTCAGCAGGTCCTTCAGCCCAACTCGTTGGAACTCTGCTCAGCTTTTCTTAAATGGTGCAAATCTGTACCCAGACACCACACTGCATGTGGATTTTATTTTTTTTATTTTTTTTTCAGGAATTACAAATGTTGTAGTTTGTAGTTACTCACCAAGACAGTAACATAAAAAATTAGAAAATGTGGAAGAAACCAAAAAAGTAGAAATGAGTCAGTGCTGTACAGTATGTTGGCATCTAGGTATTGCATGTTTTCAATCTTCATCAATGCACCTAAACATTTAGTTGTATTGCTCTTATCTGCTATTATGCAGACTAACATGCCAAATAATATAATTCAAAGGAGCATATTTATATATGTATTTGTGCTTCTTACTTCACATAGATCGCCATAGAAAACAATGTTGGAGGCTTGAAATGCTTGCCTTTCTCATGATTCAATTGCTCTCAGCAGGCAGAGTATAATTTCACACACTGCCACATTTTATGTACTGTACAACGGCCAAATGGACAGTATATATGGACTGAATGAATGAATGAATAGCTAGGCTCACTTATAAAGATCAGCACAGGCTGGTTCACTTCATATAAAAAGGTAAAGCAAAATAACAAAAACAATAACAAGAATAAGATGAACAGTTTCAATAAAAACACAGGGGACAGGCTTACAGAGCAGGCAGTTGATGCTCTCAGATGCAGCAGATGGGTTTGAAGTCACAGTCCAGTCTACACCTCGGCAGCTTTATCACAAAGCATTTCCAGTTCATGAAATTAACCTGCCTCTGATCTTCCATGCCAAATGACAATGGAAAGCAGAGGGTAGCAGCAACATCTTCCAAATCATTTTTTGAGTTCAAACGGAACCGTGTTCTTTGTCATATCAATGGAGGTTTTGAATTTTGATTAAACAGCACGTTTGATGGGGATTTCAGGAACTAGAATGTGTTACATGCCTCCAAACTTAACCCTTTAACCTTGTGCAGACAGTACTTGTGTTTTCTATGAAGAACCAAGCAACATTTATAAACCACCTGTACCTATGTACCGCAACAGGTTTTAATGAAGGCACTGCAGCGTGCATTACAGGCAGAGGTTTTAAACCCACAGCCCCAGGGCAGGTTTATCTGACCTCCATAATGAAGCAGAAGTATTCCTCTTTAAATCTTTATGAAATATGGCAGGAAGCTGCAGAAGCCAGATAAATTGAGGACTGAACCTTCCATGCCACGGTAATTAAAATCTTACTCCATAACACAGCCCTTAAAATTCCTATCATCGTACCCATAGGGAAGATATCCCAGTGAGCTGGAAGGAAGTTTAATTTAATACATGTTAACGTATGTTAGCAAATATATATATATATATATATATATATATATATATATATATATATATATATATATATATATATATATATATATATATATATATATATATATATATATATATATATAATATACAATGTGGCCCATAATAGAATTAGAGAAATCAGAAATGGACAATTACTATGCTACACGGTATCAGAAATTTTGAACAGCTCAACAGATTAAAATCAGCTGAAATCTAGTACCTTTTGCACCTTGAATTAGAAATCTTTTTGAAAGATAGGGAGCCCAATTACTAAGGGGGCAGCCTTACACCCTAGGATGAGAACACTAAGACAATGATGTGGAAGAGCAGGCACACACTCCATAATCAAATCAGTCTAGTACTGGGGAGCCACAATGATTTCAGAAATTAAAAACAGAGTCAAACTGGTTGTCAAAACAGATTAGTGATGGTGTGCATTACTGTCGTCACAGTACGTTCGCTTGGGTTTGAGTAGGGCCTAGTGCAACTAATCCAACCCCAGGGCTAACTCTCTAAGAGTTATGATGATAGGTAGGAACAAATCCTAGAACATCAGGGATCTGAGGCAAGCTCCATAGCCTTTGGGCTACAGCTACTTAACAGGCCCATCGATTTCGCTTTTTTTTTTATCAGCAACAGTTCTGCATTGACACTGGTATGGCAAGTTATATTACGGTATTATACAAATGGACAGTGCTTCACTGTCGCTGCTTGTGTATTGTACAGCCCTGGAGATATCAGCAATAACCGATTCCAGCAGTAGAGAGGCAAAGGTTCTTTGAGCATTAAGATCTCAGCTGAAGTATTTGCTTGACTTTTTGTTGGGGATTAGGAATGATGGATGAGGGTAATAACGGAGTGGTTAGTGATGCATAGCTATTGTTTCCGGTCCTGAATTCGAGGTATTTGGAGCTGTCAACAGTCATAACATGGGGTCAGACCTGTTATCAGTGGAATCTTTGACCCATCAGACATCTTCCAATCAGATGTTGCACACCAGGCCTGAAGAGGAAGATTGAGCAGCACTGTAAAATCTCAGCAGCTGATTCCAACGCTAGCCACACCCCTACACTGTGAGGTCCGTAGCATTCTAAAAGCAAAGCATCAGCAGTGACAGAGCAACAGAGTGTTTTGTTTTGTTTTGTTTTTTTCAATTTTTTACTATAATATTCTCTTTTGGAGTCTGGGTATTTTAAGAAAGATAACATTAAAAACTACTTTGTGTACCTACTGCTTTGCACCATTAATTGCAGATATATTTCCCATTTCAAGAGGCGGTGATCCATTAGGGTTCCAGAAACGTTCTGAAACCTTCAGACGAGTACCAGCAGTTGGCAGAAAATGTAAGCAAACACTAAGGAATCGTATTTATACAACTGGAGTATAAATACTGCATCTTTAAATTGCATTGTGTCAGGTCAAAATAAAGCTGGAACTTAAAAACAACAAGTAATAGGCTACTTCCCACAGGGACGCCTACACTGGAACTCAAAGGAAGGTCAGAAACAGGCGGCTTTAGATTCAGCTAATTTGTACTTTTATTATGGTGCAGAACCATTCACTTTGACTCCAGGGATTTCTCTCAAAGGCAAGTAAATAAGCATCAATCTTTTTTAATTAATATAATCTGCATCAAGATAACTGCAGTGCGCTGTATCTCTGGCATTCAGGAGAGCCGTGTTGTTTCTTCAGTGTTTTGTATAGATCAGCACATGAATGCTTTTCTATTATTGTGAGTTTATGGGGTGTGCAGATCTGTAAGAATCTGTGATAACCTTTAACTGCAGAGCTGGCAATGTTTCCCTCTAGATTTAAAACGAATTATATAGCTGACGTAAAGAAAACAGTCAACTAGTTTAAACGATACAAATTTTGTTTTTAAAAAGCAGATAAAAACAATTTTCAGCATGAATTGATTTACCCATTTCTTGACCATATCGGTATTTTTAATTTTTATTTTTTATTTGTATTTTACTTTAATAGGAACTCAAACACGTAACAATCTGGTTTGGTTTGATAAGGGAAACAGGCTGAAAATTGACCCATGGAAAATGTCACTTTTTTAATTAGTATATTGAGGAGGAGTGCTTGCGAGACCAAGTGCGGAGACGAAAAAGATTAGTGCCATCTCAAAGGACCTCGCCTCTGCTCGGGGTGCCTCCATTTGCTCACACTGTATGACAAATTCTATTACACTGGGGTCACTGAGGTGCAAGATGGTTTCACACTGCCAGATGAATCTTAGAAAGAAGAACTAATAACTCTATTGAAGTCTGAATAAAAGGATAACATACAGGTCTATGTGATTTCCTTTGGCTGTTGGTATTGCCATTCCCAGTACATCCCAATTAATGTGTACAGCAGATCCCTAGCTTACTTTAATGCAATATATCCACATAGCACTCTACATTAAGTGTCTCTAATTACTGTGTGTTTACATAGTCATTACTACACAACTGAATCAGAAAAGGGTTAGAGTTAGGGTTATATCGTGCAAAAAGTTACATTTACACATTAAGTACATTGTAACTGCATAATAACATTGTAATGTTAGAGACACTTACAGCCTGGTTTGCTAAGCAGCGGTAATTTGGCCAGAATTGGGTGAGGAAAATTTTGATGACTGCGCATTGTATTCCCAAAGTGTCACGCACTATTTACTAACTAATTAGAAGCACAAAATCCTAATTAGCATGCAAATTGTGGTTGGCAACAGGTCTGAAGTCACGTACGGTATTGACAACAGGTGAAGGAGCTTACTGAGAGAGAGTGAGAGAGAGAGAGAGAGAGAGAGAGAGAGAGAGAGAGAGAGAGAGAGAGAGAGAGAGAGAGAGAGAGAGAGAGAGAGAGACTGGTGAAAGAAGAAGAAGAAGAAGAAGAAGAAGAAGAAGAAGAAGAAGAAGAAGAAGAAGAAGAAACAAACAAAAAACAACAAAAAACAATAAACTGTACAGGGAATAGTAAATAGGACGGGGTCTGAACTGTGCTCGGTAATCATGTCTTGCGTACAGGAAAACACTTTGTAAATGAGGCCCTTAATGTAAAGTGTGTTACCTATATCCAAATAATGTATTATTAGTGGTAGATGTTGTTGTGAATATAATATAATACACAGTAATATATATATATATATATATATATATATATATATATATATATATATATATATATATATATATATATATATATATAATATATATGACATCTGTACTAAACATTTTTAATAGCACACATGTATCGTATCGTTGTACAATAGCATTAATTTATCATGAACATAGGACGACTTAAAGTTAAACGTATTTGATTAAACGAATGTAAACATATTTTCTTTCTTTTTTTTTTTTTTGCCTGTTTTAATTCGGTCGACGGCATTGCCTGCCAGGAAATTTATCCCCAAGACCCGAATGGGCCTTTTGTTTAGATTCAGGTGTGCTGATGATGAGAAACAACACTAACTACCATTGTGAAATGGGAAAGTCTGTGCAGTCTCAGAACCCTCTCTGAACTTGTCTATTAGTGTGTCTTCCCCTAAATTGAAAAAATAAGTTCCTTATTGAATTCTATGAGAAGCAGCTAGGCACAGTGAGTAAATAAATGTCAAGGAATAGCATAGCCAAAATGATTAAACACAAGCCGTCCCTTTGAAAAGGTTGCTTTTATTGGTAGCAGGATGTTTCAAACATCCTTCGCAGTATAATTTTAAAAGAACCGAATACTCTGATGTAACATTCTTTTGTCACGGAGTAGGGAATTAACAAATCAGTAAGTGCCGCTTTGTGCTTAGATTGAAGCCACCCCTACATTTATAATTTTAGAGGGCCTTCCTTTGATAAGAGTTTACCATAGTAAAAGCACAGTGTAATGGCAAAACAGGAGCTAGCATGTAAACCCCAGGGAGGCATGGCAAACCAGGGTAAACTATGGTAAATGCGTAGCATAACCATGAGAAAAGCATGAAAAAACTGCACAATTACTGCGGTAGACTTTTATAAGGGTTAAGGGCATAGGGCTCTATGTACTAATATTACTTACCTGTTCATAAACACTGCGAATTTGTAGCCTCTGTCCTTCATAGACATTTTGCATGCAATGTACTAAACAGCTCTTTTTCGTGAATAACTACTGTAATATCGCTACAAGTTTTTCGAGCTGCATACGTTACTGCTCATTATACAAGAGACATCAAAATGTGCCTCTCATTATAAATAGATTCGCTTCGCATAAAGTCAAGATTTAGAACTTCCTTCTGGCAAAGGTAAATGAGTGGTATAGTGAACAGAAAGAAGCAGTAGTCAAATATAATAGGATGAAGCTATGGCAGCTGTAGCACCGGCTAAAAAAAAATTAAAAAAAAAAAAGACAAAATTTACCTGTTAGTTAGTGAAATGAAAAAAAAAAATGAGGAAATATTACTTAACACTGCAGGGCCAAAAAAACATTAAGAAACGAAACATGGAAAGAAATAACTAACAAAATGAATTCACTGGGACCAGTACCGGCACTAAGATTTACTGGGGCAAACAACCCCAGCAAAAAAAAAAAAACAAGAAAAAACAAACAAGAGAAAACCTTTTGAAAATGAACACATCAGCTGCAAAATCTGAATCAACACAACATATTCTAAAAAGACGATAATCAACCAAGTAGCAGTGTATTCAAAAATCTAATAAATCAATTATGAAGCCAGATTAATGAATTTGATTAATAACTCCATTTAGTTAATACCAAAACATATTAATATCTTCAAATTAGTCACAAAATGTATTAATCATAAACATCAAATGGATTTTTAAATTAATGTTATCAATTACAAAAGTTAGTATGACAACGTTTATATAAATAAAACACATTCTAAACCTGTATCCCGCAGTACAAATACACTGGTTACAACTCATAAGAGAAAACATAATTCTATGAACACACTTACCAAATTAATATCCCAAAAGCATAATATCCCAAAGCCATAAATCATGAAAAAATGATCATACATCAAGGGTAAGAGCGAAACTTCAATATTATATGAGATTCATACATTTGCATACGAAAGTAGTTTAAAACGAACAGTCGTAACTAAACTACCACAGCAGGGGTTAAATTAACTTACTGGGAGTGAAAATGACTTTAATTCATCGCGGGTAGGTCTATGAAGTCACAGAAACCTACGAAAAGTCAAGATACGAAAGACAAATCAAAGATTCAGAGCCCATAATACTTCTATTTTCAATTTCACGCAGCATATAAAGAGACAGATGTCATGTTGTGTTGCTAGTGTCATGTGCAGTGCTGCATGTACTATTCCTTCAGGTTTACTTCTTCATTTATTCAGATATAATAAACACTATCGGCTTCCCTGCCAAGCCTATTGTTTTATGAGGCTGAAGCTGGTGTGTGTCATCTGTGATTGCTTTAATTTCGGGTTGCTTTTGTCAATTTGTAATTTGCTATCAATAGGGGCTAATAGGACATTAATATCTTATCATCCAAGGCAATTGCTAATGAAAAGCGGATGCTGTTTTCACCTTCCTCTAGACTACCTTCTATTCCCCCGAGCAGTTCATTTACTGTGTCTTTTTTTGTTTGTTTTTTTCTTGTTTCAAAATACCCTGTTTCAAACACATTTGCAATAATCAGTATACACATAAGGGGTGTGTTTTAATTATTTTCATTGCCGTGAATATTCTACTAAATGTGTTATCAAGAAAGAGTGCAGTGGAATTGCTGGAGCGGAATATTGGCCTTCACCTCTGGGGAGGTGAAGGCACCATGTGTTTATCACTGCCATGCTCATACGGTGTGGATCTCAGTCAAGCTGATGCTTTACTGCAACCCTTTTCAACCCCAAAAGCCACGGAATATGATCCTTCATAAACTCTTTGGGTGGCCAGTGTTTGAAAGTAACCCCTTGGTACTTTCTTTCAGAAGCATTGGTGGTCAATGTTGCAGTGTGGTCTTGGGTCAAGATTTGAACATGAATTCAAAAGGTTATTTAAAATGATCATAAAGCCAAGCTCTCTTTGTCCAAGGCTGGACCAGCAGCATACATTTTCATGCACCTATTTATTGCAGGACCCTTCCTTTACCATCTGCAAAAACAAAACAGCAATATGGCTTTAAATTGTGCTATATTCACAGGTAAAGCAATACATAATAACCCTTTAAAACAAATAAAAGCTGGCTGCACAACACCTGTGCACCATTTGAAACATGGCCTATACAGTTCATTGGTATTCGAAAAGAGGCACCATGCAGGCTGCAGGTGGTTTGCAGTTAAACATAGACAGAAACGTGAAATGGTTTTCCTGCTGAAATATTGCAGTCATGGATTTGTGTCCTATCATTCACTTGCACTCACAAGAAATTCTTCATTGCATATAAAAGAAAGCAGAATAGAAATGTAAGATTTATGTTATACATGCATGTTGTTCTTGAGCTCCCATTTTATAATACCTATTACTCAAGATCTCTGTTCTCTAAAGTGCTACATAAGATCATCCCTAAAAGAGAATCGTGTTTGTGGCAATATGCATGAGAGGAAGCGTTCCTTCTTAGTGACATATTTAGAAAATAAATAATATCTCTGCTCCCAGCTCCTTCTGTGTAGGATAGAGACAGGGGTTTATAGTTCCTGCTGTTGCTGCCCATCTGGCCTTTGCATACTCGCAAAAACATATCAAGCATTTGATAATACCATTCTCACATCCCTTTAGCGCCCACAGCTGTAATTCAGTATGCTTACTTGATGTAACTTATATGCTTACACTTACAACTTACATGCTTACTTGATGTAACAGCAAGGCTTGGTAACCCATTCCATACACTCAGCAATTAAGAAAAGGCTTCATATTACTTACACGCTCCTAAATGAAACGTCTGAGCTGTTCATTTCAGATTATTGGGTATGTTTTTTCTTCCTGAAAACAAACCTGCACTAATGATGGTTCAGAGTAAAGAGCTTTGTGAATCCTAGCCCTATGCGCTCAAACATATGCACCAGTATACTCACTGGGTTGCAATCTAGTGCTGTTTGCCCTTTGCTATAACAAGAGCACAGTACCCTTCTTTCAACTGAGGAAGTGGTGTAACACAGCGCATCATTGTGAAATGATTCATAGATGCTGTATCATTTTATTTCACCTTTAAAACAAACAGCTTGTGGCACAGTTAGGTTGTTACAGCACTTGTAACATGCTGCCTGTTTTTCCTGTGTCCGCATAATTCCATTACTGACCTTTTCACTTGGACCTTATACTAACACGAAAATTCACCCTTCAGTTTCGGTTTTTGAAACATTTCTGTGAGTCGCTGCATTTATTGGATCACCCTTTATAAATGATAGATCTGACTTCAGATATGGTTTCTTCTTATAATGTTTCAATCAATATGTAATATTGTGTGCATGCACACAATTTAAGGTATTGACTCCACAAAACTGTTGACTGTATGGCACAAATGCTGTAATGTTCCAAAGTTGTAATCTACTTTTTATTCCCTACCCTCTCAATTCTATTATTGAAAACAGCTTACTCTGGACTGACACTGAACGATAGATAAGTTGCAAATTTAAAATGTTAATGAGTATTTGCAACATCCTTGTTTTACAGTTTGCCCGGAGGGAGTTCATATTTTACTAAAGCTGTCTGTATCACTACAGTATGGTGCTGTTACAGTTCATATACTAACTCGTACTCTTGTACTGTGTGTACCGGGTTCCACAATTACACCAGCTGGTTGACATCCTTAACTTATGACATCATAGTTGCAGCTCCTGGGCACACAGAACACAGGGTTTGCATTGTGAAAAATTGGTCTTCCAATTCAAGAAGCAGCAGTAAAGAAAAGATAAGCCACAAGTGTAAACGCAATGCTATTACCAAATAGGTCAGCAAAGCGTTGCTTTGTTACTACTTAGTTACCTGTGTAATTACTGTGTTGTTACAGTGCAATTAGAAGACATTTAACATATTGTTTTAGTGTGTTATTATCACAGCAAGTCACAACAGTTTTTAGAACATAAACTGTCGTAGTTTTAGAGTGGACAAGCAAATGAAGTGAAATGGAAGTGTAATGCTCGAAACACAATGGAGAGCGAGACTTGGGTTATCTATAGGTCTGAATAATTGCACAGTAAGGAGTGTACATTGTTAGCACAGAGATCGGTATCTTCAGTTTAACAAAGTCAGTCAGCACAGAACACCAAGCCAATCAATTTCTCTTTACATCTCATTCTTATCAAGCTCTGCCTGGTTGCACTGGCAAGCTCATCCTATCATCGCGTCAGTCTTTATTCCTCGAGTGGTATTTTTTATTGATTTATTTCTTTTTTTCACAATTATTTTTAATTCATTTTCCAATTTTTCCAATTATTATTCAACCTGGTTCACCGCTGCAACCTCCGAAACAATTGTGTTTTTTTGTTTTTTTTTTCTTCCTGCAAGCTGTGCAGCTATATCCAGAACTTACAGCATCGGAGGTCCACAGAGTTCTGAACCGCATACAGGCAGGCCTGCAGGTGCCTGGTCAGCCACAGGGGTCGCTGGTGTGGTGTGAGTCAAGGAATCCCTAGACAACCTAACCCCTACCCTGCCCTGGCAGCGCTTGGCCAATTGTGCGCCACCCCCTGGGAACTCCCGTCAAGGTTCAGTAGTGGCACAGCTTGGATTTGAACTGGCGATCTCCAAGATATAGGGCGCATCCTGCACTGGAGTGCCTTTACCGGAGGCGCGACCTGTGACCCCCTTATTGATTTATTTCATGTGTCTGTTAGTTTACTGGGTTATGGTCCTGGAACTAGCTCTAGGATCCTAAGATACAATATTAATTATGGTTCTTATAACATTTTGGGAGGTTTTTCAGGGTTATCATTAAATAATTACACTCCGATATAAGGAAAATGGTGCCATGGTATGTCAGGAACAAAGACAATAAGTACCTAAATATCTTTCAGACAGGGTCAACTAAACTGAGTCGGTACCTTCTTCTAAGCCTAGACCTCCACCTACAATCTAGACACACTCCCAGCTGCACACATACACACAATATAAGATTTAATAGAGATGTGTGTATTTCTAGAGTCACTCCTGCCAAATTACTACACTGAATTGAGGTGGGAAAGTACTTAAGTTCCCCAGCTAAAGGTTGTTGTTGTTCTGAATGCTGAAGTGGCTTTGTGGAGTGGAATACAGTCCACTGGCACCAGGTGCATGACCTAATTTAATGCATAAAGACCAATTGATCTGTTGTGGAAAACGTGTCTGGTCTGAAGTGATAGCTTCGGCAGCTTATATCATAGTACTTTCAGTCATGATGCATTCTGCAGTGAACTGTCAAAACATTTATCTAAAAAAAGGACACGTTGGAAAACCAATATCATTTTTTCACCACAAAATATGTTAAATATACTGCTGCCTTTTTTTCACTGGATGTTATTTTAACTTAAACAGGTTATTAAGCAATAATAAACACCCTAATTATCCAGCTCCTATGGCTTTTAAACTTGTATTGTTGGCAAAGAATAGATAGAGGATACACCATTAACTTGGAGAACCGCAGTTATTCCACTAATGATGATGGTCGAATGACCGAATATGGGTTGGTGGAAAAATCTACAATGTTCCTGGACTATTATGTTTATATAGCAAGTACAATGTATGGAAAAGAAAGTAATTGGTTCTATAAATAGTGAAGTGCAGTGCATATTCAAAACAAAATAGCTTCAAAACATTAAATCAAGGCACCTTCACAGTCTGTACAGAGTATAGGTAGCCACTTCCAAAGTAAAGACAAGATAATTTATTACATCTATAGTTTCATCCTTGATTAATGTGCTGGAAGGTATATATATATATATATATATATATATATATATATATATATATATATATATATATATATATATATATATATATATATAAATACATTTCTTCAGAACAGCTTTGTCTTTAAATGTCACTCTGAAATTAATGCAGCCATAAATTACACTGTGCATAACTCAAGCTCCCTCTGCCTAAAAGCAAAGCCTGTGAAATCATTAGACAGATATGTCCGTAGTCAAGACATCATTAACCTTGGCTGACTGTTTCCTTTTGCAGTTAAAAAGTTTCAGGTTTTGTCACAAACCAGTTCCAGGGAACCTTCTGCCTGAAGCAATTACATGAACTGAGCTGTAACAGAAACCTGTGTCATTTAAATTGTGGAAGCATCAGGAAAGCATCTTGTTTTTCTCAAGCAGTTTTGACTTGTTTCATGTTATGAGGGGTGAAGTTGTTAATTACACTCCTTATGCAGTGGACAGAATATACCATAAGCCGTGTTCAGATATAAAAGATATGACATAAATCTATTGTTTTAATTTGTAAGTAATCTCATTACTGGTGTATTACGCAGTGCACAGTAACTAAAGACACATTGTAAAGTGTTACCAATATTCCAGCTACAACACTATACATAAACTATTGCATCCCGGTAGCTTTGCTGTAGGTCACATTGAATGATTCCAGCTAGGAGTAAGTTTGAACTACAAAACATAAACCACTGAGGTTCATGGAAGCAGCTGTAACTTCATTTAGATCTACATTGAAGTACAAGTCGGTGCCACTTTGTCGGGACTCCTCGGGAGAAGGCAAAATATCCTGAATAAAAGGCTGTCTCAATTAAACGAGAGGCAGTTGAGGTGACCTTGGTCACACTTTTTTGTGTCTAATTGAAAAGAAAAAGAATGAAATCACATCACATTATGATCACATGTTAAATACATCATTTAAAATACGAGTCAATTGAAAAGAATTATCACAAGACGAGGCACCTGCAGAGTTGACACGCCAACTTTCTTTGCAACAGCAGTCCGAGAAACCACAGGAGACTCCTTCAAGTTCAACGTGGTTTACGCAATTTACCCAAGTCACAGTATGTACTCACCATAGTCACTGCACTGCGCTATGCGAAACTGTCTTGCTGTTAAAAGCGATCTCCGTTCATCATTTGAAACTACTGCATCCCAAATTAAACCACATAGCACTGGGAAGAATCATCTCCTAGAGTTGTATCCCATTTAAGCAGAAATCCAGATTATCAGTATCCCCATTAGGAGGCTCCAACATTACAAAATACAAAGACAGGCAAGAAAATTGATTGTAAACCTTGCCCTTCAATTAACTTTCAGTCGTTTATTTTCATCAAAAAAAAAATAGAAAATGGTGTGCACTTTGTACTGGAGAAAGAGTGTAATAAATCTGATCAAAATGTGTTTTCAAACTGCTGTGGGAAAAGCTCTTTGCAATCAATGACCAGGCCAACACTTCTATCTGTGAAGAGCTTACACTCAAACACTTGTTTTGACAGTCTACAAAAGTTCTGAAAAACAAACAATGAAGACAAAAAAAAAAAAAAAACATTTTAGAAAATATCTTGTGAAAAAGAAGCCTAGATAAAGCAACCTGCTTTCTTTTGACAGATGAAGTCGCCATGGAAACCTCTCTTGTTCCTGCGCTCTACACAATTAAACTTTTAACCTTGTATCATTAAATTACACTGGTGAAGTTCAGTGTATAGGGCAGCACTTTGAGAATGCTACTCTTCATGGTTTCTCAATAGCAGAGATGTTGATATTAAGAGTCTTTAATCCCAACGGACTGGGGGGTCCAGGGAAACGATCCTGTGAATGGCAAAGTCCCAGCTTGGTCACATTATAAAGATCAGCATTAATGGGAGGGTTAAGTAGAACTTGACAGAATGGTCAGCATTTACAATAGCTTGTTTACCGCTATGCATGTACGCATGGTGCTGCCAACTCACAAATATTAATTCAATCCATTCAGGGTGATACAAGGTGAAGGGCAGGAAATAATAATGTTACTCAAGGTTAAGTATGAGCTGCCATGGAGAATGATTTATTGAACCTGAAACCAATTATTTCTGCCATTATAGTTTAGTCCTGTTATAGATGAGGCTGGTGTCTCTTGATTTGGTGTGCCGTAGATACGGCTGCGGTCAGGCACCATGAATCTGTGAGGGTTTCAATTTCCAGGAAGAGCCTCTACTAATAAGGCAGAGCGAAACTGCAAACCAGACAGTATTGTGGTGCCCAGGCTGTCATTCAGCAATCCGAATCAGACTTTCAATCCAGCTTTTATTATAAAACTTGATGGGCAGGTGATATAGGGAGATTGCTCTCTGCATAACAGGTGAAAAAAAAAAAGAAAAGCGGCAAATAACCTTTTTTTTTTTTTTTTTTTTTTTTTTAATTGCCAATATAAATTTCGTTTTAAGTTAACCTTTCCCAGATCGGAGCTATTAAATACAATTGAAACCACTAATTACTCTGTGGCTGTGTAACGTGAACTGCTCCATTTAAATAGGAACGTGAAGCAGGCTCTCGTTGAAACCCATTCTGAAAAAATAAAAAGTATTTCTAACAAGAGTTCAACATCTACCATCCATTTCCATCCCATTCCTATAGATTCAGGCAGCACTGGTGTCCTCAGTAAAGGTCTGTCCGTTCAACACCTTAATCACTTTTTAGTAAGAATGTTTCAGGTTACATATACTAACATACAGTGCTGTGTTAGGGGTAATCCCAGGACAACCATGTGATTTCTATAACCCAGAATTCCCCAGCGTTGCAGAATGCTCTAATATAATTCACATGTGGGTTATCCTGTTGGAGTAAAAGCAAACAATAATAATAATAATAATGATAATCTGTGGGAAAAACATTCCTTTAAAAAGAAAAGTTCAATCTTTTATAGTCACTCTGTATATTATATTTACACCTTGCATTTATTTAGAGTGTCTCATTCCTGCTAAATTACTATCAGAAGTGAAAAGCATAGGATTGATAAAAAAAAAATGGCAAGTCTGCAACAGCCGTGATAAAATAAACCATGGCAGACAGAAATACAGCACTGCAGCCCCTAACTGGCTTCTTGGTTTGCTTCCCTGACAGACGTGAATTCATGTGAACTTTAGAAGGCAGTGTTTAAAGTATTTTTAAGTGCTTTTCCTCAGAAATGTGTATATCCTTCTCCAGTTCAAAGTACTGTTCCCTTGCACAGAGACCACTTGAATTACCTTTCCCCCTAAGATAATACATGCTAAGGCTTCCAACAGAGTTCACCTGTTGTTGCAATGCTGTTCTTGTCAATCTCATCTTTGCAATGCTTTAAAGACAGTATAAATTTAAACCAGAAGCAGATGGTCATCAAAGAAAGTGCTAACCTGTGACTGATGGACAGGTGGCTAGGCAAGGTGCCTTTGTCCTTAATTTCCATCAACAAAATAAAAAGGAGACAGCTGTTAATACAGGTTTAATTCATGCACACAGCTATGGCCTAAAACTCTAGGTGATGCAAAACTTTTGACCATAGCTGTATACTGTACTATAAACCCTGGTACTGCTCATTCGCAGTGCATTTTGTACAATCTTGAAAGCTAAAGCCATTTATCTTTGTTACGTCAGAAACTGATGAGGTTTAAGCCTCTTAGAAACTGGTGGACCATGCATGCCAAGGAACTATTAATCTTAACTGAAGAGAATTAAATGTTTGTCTAATTAAATGCATTTAAAATAAGATCAAGATTGTTAAATCTATAATTTGGCAAATTAAACTGCTTTCAATTACTCTTTTATTTAAATGCACTATTTCATTATATTAGGGGAACTGATGAAACGATGTATGCTTTTTTTTTTTTTTTTTTCAACATCTCACTCACGAGCATATGTATTAAACTGCAGCTCATAAAAATGAGCCAGGGTGCTGTGATACATCTGGCAGAGTTGATCTTGAAATTAAGAAGACGAAGAATTGTTTTAAACATTTTGAATAAAATAAAATGACTTTTGTTTGAGCATTGTCAAACAGTAATTCTCTGCCTAAGAAAACGGACATGTGAGACTTCTATTAATTTTTTTGTTGCATGGGTGAAGAAAAAAAAAAACAAAGCAAGTGTTTGTGTACATTACTCAAGTAATAAGAAGTACAATCACAGCAATGCACACATCTGCAAATCTTGTTAAAACCAATTTTCAGATTTGGAAGGGTGTCATAAACTCTACGTCTCCCTTGAATGAATCATGGGAGGCCAGCATGCAATTTTACACTTGGCATTCAGAGAATGGGGCCGTGTCTGGCTTTACTTGGTGCTGGCTACTGTAGTTAGTTAGTTAGTTGGTTAGTTAGTTAGTTAGTTGGCTTTGATACTAGAATTTGTACAATTCTATAGCTAATAAGTAACACACGTATTCACGGGTTTCTCATTGAAATATTTATCGGTTGCTTGTTTTTGGTTTGGTAACTTAATTGGGTGGGTTTTTTTTTTTCCTTTCTGAAAAAAAAAAATTAGCAAATGACTATTTGGAGACCTTTGAGAATCTCGCCCATATTATCATTTTGGTGCCTCTTGGGGTTATACCTTGATGTAAATTGGGGAGGAATAATGACAAGAACAGGGACTATAAACACAATTCATATAATGCACGTGTCCAGAGACAGACTGAAACCGTTTCCTGGTACCCTGAGAGACAGAGACAGACTGTCACAGCCATATTCATATGAAAGTATTTACATAGAAACTCCTCTTATAAAGTCTGATTATAATCTCTTGGAGGGAAATACTTTTAATATTGTTCTTGCATGCCCAACCCCTTTTTTTTTACAGAATTCTTGATTCATATTCACCCTAGTTTTTAACTGTTGTGAAACAGTATTCACAATCAGTTGATACTGTGTATTAGAGCATGTTTGAAAATGTTCTGAATGCAACATAGGAGTCAGTTTCAAAACGAGCTTTACTGAAGTGGTAATTTGTAAAATGCTACTAAGCACTAGGAATAGCCAACCACACAGCACAGTATTCTTCTGAAGGGCCATACCCGAGGGTCTCAATAATCTACTTTCAGGGAAAACAGAATATTACAAAAAACAAAACACCATGGCATAACTTGTGCTCCAGAAACAAATGATTTCCAGCATCCTCACGGACTTAATAAGCACATTTGAAAACAACATTATTTTTTCTAATATCACCCAGGCCTCAAGGTACATTGTAGGTGGGTGAAGGCCAACTGATTGATAATCTGATCATGGCTGAAATATATTTATATGGGTAAAAGCCGAACTGGGCAAACAAGCAAAACAGCATCTCTCCGGGCAGCCTCAAGTCTATAAAATATAAAATTACCCTATCCTCCTGACAGATTAATCAGCTGTGACACAGCAGATGTGAGTTGCACCAGATCCTTCATCATGGTGATGTCTTCTGTAAATAATTGAGCTCAGTGCAAAGTCCTTTTTGAAAGGTTTTGTTTACTTGTGTTCACTACCCTTCCCCTTTCATTCTGTGATACAAAACCAGCTTAAAATTGAATTCAAGTCCTTTACTCCTGGTGTATCTTGTACTCTATTAGGGAGCATTAGGGTGTTACTGGTGCATCCCAAGTTGAAATATGGAATGAGAGCCACGTACACCCCACCAGGACAATCCATAGAGTCATGCACCTTCAGTCTTCTTGTAACCAAAGAAAGGATTTACAGGAGAAAGGTTCCTTATAAATTAAATACAAAGAAACTAACGTTTAGGGAACCTTAGACAGCATCTACTGTTGGGCCCCCCTTCTAGCTTAAGAAGTGGGTTATAATTTTAGAAATTTACATTGACTGGGCAGTGTGGTTCAGTGGTTGTAACCAGAAGGTTACAAGTTCAAATCCCACCTCTGCCATTGACTGACTCATTGTGTGTGACCCTGCACAAGTCACTTAACCGCCTTGTGCTCCATCCTGCAGATGAGATGTTAAATGGATGTCCTATTATATGTGACTTTATATATTGCGCACTTCACAGCCTACCTCTGTAAAGAGCTTTGTGATGTTGGTCCACTATGAAAGGCGCTATATAAAGATATTATTCGCATCTGTATTGGAAGGCCAATCCCTGTTAAAAGCTGCATACCTGACCTTTGTTTTTCAGAAAGTCTTCAGCTGCCACCAAACTACAGTATTACCCAGCATGCTTGTGCATGTTGATGGCATCCCTGCAATGCTATGCATATGAGTTAATAAGTAAGCTGGAAAATGCAGCGCACATAAAGCCATTTAAAAGCTCTTGCACTAAGTTTATATCAGTGTCCCACAGGGTTTGTTTTTAATTATAAAGGAGCTGTTTGTTGATGGATATCTCAAGACGCCACTTGATTGAGCTCTTATCCCTCAGCTGGTGCTCAGTCCTGCTAAATCTCATGCTTGTTTCTCCTTAAACTCAAAACCCACAGTGTTTTCTGAGTGGATGCATTTAGTCCATATTGAGTTAGAAATACATATGTGTCAGTTTTCATAATGCAGGAACTCTCCTGCACAGCTTCCTTAGTCAACAGGTTTCTGCAAGTAATACAAGTCTTTGTGGAGGTAAAGCCTGTAAAAGGCAGTGACCGTGTATGACAAGTCACCTTGTTAATAATCCGCACTAAAGCATTTTCTACCAAAAATACTCTCATCTTCACTTTGCAGTATTTTGTTCTATGGGGCCTGATGCTCTGTTGAAGATATTGCTAAACAAACATGCCATGACACGCTTATACAAGAAGAGAAAACCCTGCACACATTAGACTGAACCCTATTCAGATGTATGCAAAGGCAGGTTTGTGGCAGATGATTATGAAAACAATGCCTACACGCACAATATTCCAGCCTCCAATGTCATATTCAAGCACTTTATCATACAAGGAATGTGCAGCTACTGCAGTGTGCAGCATTGCTTGGTGGTCTGCAACAATGCTTAAGAAAAATCTACAAAGTATATTCATCAGCTTTCCAGTGTAATGAAGGGTCCAAGGGTATAGTGGGTGACACACAAGGACAATCCCAGATTCAACACAGTGTCTATACAGCCTACAGCTTATTTTGACTTCGGTGACCAAATACATGCTGTAGACTCATTTTGATTTGCTATGAACAGATCAACCGTGACCATTTTTGTTTCAATCTCTCTCCAAGTTGTCTAACATAATTACTACCATGTCAGTTAAGACCTTGATAACTTTAAATCTCCCAATCTCCCTCTGCACTCAGCCCCTCAGTATTCAAACTCTGCCCTGTAGTGTTGGATTCCATCAAGTTCTTCTTAACAGAACGGGTCTCGAGGGACAGACATGGGCTAATAATATTTAATGGCGTGATTAATGAGGACTTGTGCATCTTTCTTATTATGCAGTGCAGTCGCTTTATAAGGCTTATATGATGAAGGGTCAACTATCTGCTGTTTGTACAAATAGGATCTTCATGCCAGACTGCTGTTTTGTTTCAACGACAACTGGTTAGTTTCAAAAGTGCTGAAAGCAATCGAATTAATGACAATTAGCTTGCAGGTCACTTTGTTTCCTGGTGGGGGTTCCTAGTTGAGAATGCAAGATGTACGATTTTGTAACTAATATAAAAGGGTTTAAAGTTTGGCTGCCCCTGGGCTATTGACAACCTGAAGGTAAAAGCAAGAGTGTGGTGTGCTCATCCTACTTCAGACATTCACCCAAAATGGACCACTGGCAATCCACTGGCATTGGCATCTGCCAGCAACAAAACGGTTCTCCATTCTTGCATCTCCGGCGCTAAATGAACCGCTGTCATTTTCTTTTGACAACTCGAAACCCATCCTTTATATAGGACACACTTCCGTCACACCGCTCCAATAGACGGCTGTTCACATTATAACATGCATTATACAGTAGATTTCATTTTTTAAATTCACTATTGAGCTGGGAAAGTAAAGTTCGATTCAGATCCATAGCTCTCTTGGTGATGAGTGTGCAACGCTGCAAAGAAGGAACGTTTGTATGGAAAGAAACACACCGTTTTCAGTACTTTATCAGGGTTAGGAACAGGAAAGCTGCATGAGCATCAACTAGTTTGGATGCCTATAAAACTAACTGCAATCAATTTCCTTTCCCTGAGTCCCACAGTACTGGTAATGTAAAGGTAATGAATTGAAGGCATAGAAGCTTCCACATACACTACAATGCAGCTATGCATCATGAAGAATAATAGGATTGCACAGTTCGAGGATTACATTTGCTGCTTAGCCTTTAAAGCTACTGATTTCCATTCCCCAGATAAAGTGGATATTTAAGCACGCTTAAATTGAAATCAGATGGAATACAGAACGAGTAAAATTACAAATATTGATATGTAAACGTTGATGAATAATGGCTGTTCCCTGGTCCTTGTGTTCAAATGCAATTGTTTTATTCTTTCAGACATTAAATGTTAATGTTAAAAGCTTAATTTATATTACAAGCTGCATAGTTTAAACATGTTGTGTTCTTTATTAAATGACCGCTTTTCAATGACTTCATTTGTTTTTATCAGTTTTAGGTAATTGGTACATCTTGTGTTGAAACTGGTAAGTCAAGTAAATCTAATGTACAGTCTGTACATAGTGGGAAAAAATGTATTGTCATGAACAACAAACATCAGCAATTGCAATTCAATATGATCCTTGCAAAACCAGCAAAAACTGTCAATGAAAACCATCCATTGCTGTCATTTACACAAACATGTACAAACAGCACTAATAACATCAATCTGTAAAGCCCAGATTTACGTGGATTATTGACAGGAAACGTTAGTTGTGCTGTACCGACCTCGAAGTACCAGAAAGTGCACGCCACATTTTGCTGGAATTCTGATCTTCCGATGTTTTGACTTGCATTGCCATTCAGCTTGGACTTCAATCAAACCCCAGATTCGAATTTGATGGCGAACATTATTCACTGTTGTGCTTTTCTTACAAAGAATAAGCATTACAAAGAACATCTGGTCGTTTAGTTTTCCGTACAGATTACAAAGGTTTCCAAAACAGCTCCACAGACAGGTGCTTATACCCCCTGCCTCTTCAGCGGTTTTTATAACAATTCACACTTATTGTAGTGCTGTGTTCTGTTGCAATGATTATGGCAAAACACCAATTACTCTCTTGTGTGCCACCAGTGTAGGCCATTTCACAGCTCCAGTGGACTCACATGGTAACCAGCTACAGCAGGCAAGGTGGCACCAATAACAGTAACCCACCATTTGATTTCCTCTCTCACATATTGAGGTGGCAATAAGATGCTTGGTCCTCCTCAGCTATTATAGACAGCTGGGCTGGTAAGTCTTGAAGCATTAAAGAGATGGTACAGCTATAAAACTCACATAGGAGACAGGGTTCATACTCACACACACACACACACACACACACATTTACACCAAAAAATAATGAAATGGTGCTCTCAGATATTTGTTTCTTTCTTAGTAAACCATGCATTGAAATGCTGCGATGGCTGCTTTTGGTTAAGAAAGGAAACTATGGGAAACCTGCATTTTAGCTTTTAAAAGTAACTATTTTTGTATAAAGAAACGTTTAAGCTTGCCACTCTTGTGTCGTGATTGCTTGGATGTAATCACGTCACTCATATGATATTCAGCCATCTGAAGTCCCAAAGGCTGCTCATTGTGTCACTAGTTATAATGTCATTACATTGTCACATGTGGTGACATTATATAATTTTGTAACATGTCATCATTAAACATATTTCAATTATAACTACAGAACAATCTGCTTTATATTTGTATTTCAATTTAATGCTCTATTTTGCCATGTTGATTTATAATATTATAAGCACTTATTCACAGTGATTTGCTCCACATAATAAACCATGTTTTGAAAATAACCACCTCAATGTAAAATGTTAACTTAACCCACGTAGCTTATGTGGTTTAGTCAGTGTTTACAGTGGCTTGCCAATGCAAGATAATGATATAGATCCATTCAAACCCAATCTGACTTTACTGTTTTGTTATCATGAGGTCTGGAAACTCAATCAATTAGTATTTGTTGTCTCCACGTCTACTCAGAACACATTGAGATTGATGAAGCTCATTAAAAGTGCTACAAGGCGTAAATCCCAGTGTCCATTCGTGGTGTTTTATTACATGTTTCATTGAATTAAAATTGATGTTAAACCCATTTGACTGGGGGTACTGATTTATCTACTTATTTATCTGTGGGCAGATCACAGGGCACTTAATGACAGTTCATTATTAAAATTCCATTCATGAAGAATGTAATAACACACTGTTATAAGCGGAAACATGCTTATAAAGTAGGATTAGTGGCGGGCTATTTAGTTTGTAAGAGCAGCACTTGCTTTGATTTTATGCTGCACCTCTTGTCTGCCTGCAGGCAAAATTAATTTATTTTATAATATTTTGAAATATTATCAATGTGACCAATAAAAAAATAAATACTGTACCGTGAAATGTCCTAGCAACAGTGAGCAATACATTTCTGCTTTTCAATTTTAAAAAAAATGGGTAAGCAACTTTGTAATTGAAATAATTACTTGCTGCTGTAAGGAATGGATAATAGAATTTAGATTACGGACGTGTAGTATATCAGTATGAGTAAACCAAAGTTATATGGTATTTCTTTCTGATTAATTTGATGGGTGCAGCACAGTCTCTTGTAGCACATAGTTGTTTGTTTTTTCATGCTGCTAAATCTGGGTCGTTACCTGTGATTGGACCATTAAGCTTTCATCAGGTGCTGTTGCATGCCTGCTATTGATTCTCAGCTTGACTCCCGAGATCACATTTCCATTAAAACGTCAGCAGAAAAAAAAGCTTAGGTAAAAACATTCACCAAAATATATGTTTTAAGGATTCCAAGTGGACGTAGAAAGCAAGAAATTCAGTTGCACAGAATAATGGCAAAGTCATGGCAGAGACCTTTACCCTCAAAACAAAACAATAACACTATAGTATAAAATCATCTTTAAAACAAAATGTCAATGAAGCAGCAAAGGCTAGCTTCTCATTGGAAACCCATGAAATGCTTTCCAAAGCCTTGCATTGACTGGCTTTGTGTATTGTAAAGAAAATAATTATTGCATTTGGGTTACGCACAAAAAGTTGAAACCTGAGCTATACTGAATACTCACATTCCCAATTCAGTTCAAGCCCACTGACAGTGGGTTATTTCTAGAAGTAATGTTGTTTTGAGCGTTTGTAAACACACACTATGCAACAGATGGTTTAGCTTGAACCTAATTCAAAATTCAGAATCTCTGGACCCCTGAGTCAAATTGTGACTATCGCATGCCCTCACATGTTGTTCCAGCAGCTTCGCTAACACAGATAATACCATTACTGTACTCATTATGACATCACAACAAGCATAAAGCCACCATCTCAATAGTGCTTTTGCATAGTTTTTGTGGGATGCATTTTCACCTGGGATGCACTAAGACTAGTCTCAGTGTAAAAATTAACTTCCCACACATATGAAAGTGTACCATGCGATGCGTTCCTTGATCACAGGACATAGAAAGAGCACAAACAGCCTTGGGAAAGCCTCCTGGCTATATTCAGAAGCCGACTGAGATCAGAGAGAGTAGAGCTGGGCTGAGATCAGAGAGTTTACTTTCTCGAAACAGTGTCTTGACACTAAGTAGAGAGATCTGGTTTCCGAATTGAATTGGGAACACAACATGTACATGAAATAAACAAGAAGCAAAGTTTAGTGTTTTGTTTTCTTTCAACATGTTAATCTTTGAGATACAGAAGTTACAGTTAATCTCCCCAGATCTCATTGATCATTCATCCATTTGCCACCGAGACACCCTTGGATATTTCAATTATCTGACTAGTGGTTTCAAAGTTCCTTTCACTTGAAATGTTTCATTAATTCTATGCTATTTGCTAATTGGATTGTGGAACTAAGCCTCAATCGTGGCTATTGCCACAAGCAAACCTCAAGGCTTGAATAACTTGTAATGCTTTTCGGTTACAATGTCAAAGCAGAAGACATGATGGGGACTATAGAAAAACAGGGAGAGACCAAAAATGACACATCTGTGCCAGACAGAGCAAGAGCATAGTGTGATGTATGGCAGGATGTCATTTCTGTACGTATCTGAATGTCAGCATTGTTGTTTGACATTTCACTATGCATGACAAAGCCTCGTCTATTGTGAGGTTTAATACCCGAATGCCACCAGAGCACAGACACAGTAATGCAGGCACTGGATGTTTTAAATGACAGCATTTCATTGCTGATGTGAATAACAGATTGCAATGAATGTGCAAAACCAAAGCCAACTGTTGAAGTCGTTGAGTCTGTTCATGACAAGAGCATCTCACTTTATGAAGATGTTTTGGACAAGATGTCAATCTAACATCTTGTAAATCAGCGCTATATCACTACACAGGGCTACAATGAACCACTGTGCATGTGCTCATAGAATTTCATAGACACGTACACGTAAACACATCACATGTGAACGCTCATTACTGACAATTCTTGGATGTAAACTTTTCTTAGCAGGTTTACTTGTGCACATAAACTACTTATGTCTTATTGTTTGTTATTGACCCCTATGACATTAATCTCATTAATGCGTTAATGCGTTTTTTTCTACATAGATTCGACAAAGGTTAAAGTCACCCTGCTTACCATTTGCTCACAGAAAATAATTTTGCTGATAAAAGTTTTACTTTTAAACAAGTGCATAAGAAAACCCAGAATGCAATGCCCTACAAGTGAATCTACATCTCATTAATATACAAAATATTCAATTATGATCATTAAGGTTTACCATTCAAAATAACTCCCTTTCAATTCAGTGATACAATCTATGAGAAACAGTTTGAAATTCTCTGGAGTAAACTGACTTACAGACCAGAACTTAAATCATGATTACACAATAACCAACCAAACCAAGAGGGACATCTAATGAGATCGTTAGTAATAAGGCAAATGTGCTTAATACTGTTACTCAGTATTGCTGGTAACTACTGTATGGCTGCCCCCAGTGAAGAATTCTCCAAGGGTCTACAGAAAATCAGTGTTCACTGTTAGAAGAAAGGAGGTATAATCTGAATTAGAAAATAAGCATCTATTGTCTGGGACCACACATTCAATCTACTGTGCCAAACAAGTACAAAGATACATCTTTTGTTGTCGTTTCTTTTTAAAGAATTTGTACTCGGCTGATCTATAGTCTGTTCAAGGTCGATGTGGTATGAATGGGGAATGCCTAAGAACAAGTTTAACTAATGTGTTGTTCTTTGGAGTCATTTTCTACCATATAAACCTGGTGATTTCTTAAGCCAGAGTGTAACCATCCATACAGTAGAAGAAATTAGGTGTTTCTTACACCCACTAGGGAGCAGAGTGCAGGGGGGGCAGAATAATGGTTACAAGCTGGTGTATTGGATATGTTTCTGCTAAACAGAGCACATGGCCGACTTAAACTTCCGAATTTAAAAAGGTAAGCAGAGTGTGACAATATACAAAGAGAATCTAAACAGCAAGAGGAATATTATAGCGAAGATGACTCAAATATTCTACACCCGTACCAAGTTTCTCTTGAAGGTCTTCTTAATCCTCAAATTTCAGCATTCAGTAATTCTTTCTCAGTAAACTGTAATTGACAGGGCAGGTTTTACAAAGCATAAAAAGGTCAGCTGACCCATCAGGAGTCCTTGTCTTCTTCTGAATGGCATTCCCATTGCTTTGTGCCAGAGAAAGGCTCAACTTCCTGAGCCTGGCTGATTGAAATAACCCTTTCCTTGTTTTTATATTATTCATGTCTTGACAGGAATGACTGATGCTCTCTAGGCCGAGTTATTAACCCTCGACACAATGTTGGGAAATTGACTTTTTGTTTTGTTTGTTTTTTTGCATTCTAAGAAATTGTGCCCAATATTAAACAGCATGTTGGCTTTATTTTATGAAATAAATGGACACATTGTAAGTGAAATTCTACCATTTTATAGGCTATATATTTATTTCTCCTTCAATGGGATTTCTCACTGGAGAAGACTTGCAATAATATATTGGAAGTCTTCGCAGATTAGGGGGAGGAGAGGTAGTGGGGGCATATAGTCAAACAGGTAACACAGCAATATTGATCTATGATGTGGTACAGAACAGAAAAGCCAGAGCCCTTGTTGTTTTTGTATGTTTTTTTTTTTTTAATTAACCTTCCTGCAGTGATTTAGAGGACAGATCTCAAACCCCAGTGCACTAGAGAGGGCATTTTGAAAAGAGCTTTGAAACAGACTTTGAAGTTATAAGTTTAAAAAAAAAGTTGCCAGGATCTTAACCATGAAAATAGAAATTTCAGGAACAATGCATAAACAGTTGTAGCAACACATGGGCACACGCAGCTCTATATTTTTCAGAAGCCTGCTACTTTAAGGGAAGTTATTTCATTATCTGTGTGGCTGAATGGGGTTTTAATAAAAGGGATTCGGTTTTCCCATTGAAAGAAAGTGAGGACACATTTAACACAATGACCACTTGAAATAAAAATAAATTAATTTCTAAGAACTTACTGCAGTTCTGTTTGAAATTACATACAGACGTTTTCTCTGTCAAAGTCATATTGCAGCCTGCAATCCATAATAAGGGCAAAGGAGAGTAAGATAAACCACGCTTACCTGCAAAGAGAGATCACAAAACGAAATAATTAGAATAAATAAGCGAATCCTAGCCAGGTTACAGTAGCAGACATTATTAAGCCATATATATATATATTTCCCCGAGTACCAGTGCTATGAAGACATTTTGAAAATGCTTCTTCATTATTGCACGGGCAAATGCATATTGTTCTTTATTTATTTGTAGTTAACATCAGAACACACGTTACATCAAAGGGAATGTCTAATGTTACTGTGCAAAGGTGAAATAAGTCATTGCATGTGCTACCAGAAACGTATAGTATGATGCTAACAAGAACCGATTGCCTTTAGTCCTTTTGGAGTTAGAGATGGTATAGCAGGTTTAAACTGCTAAAAGTGCCAAGTTTGATAAATCAGACTGCTCTGACCTGAGCTAAAATCCAGACAGGAGCTCAATCTGTGCCTAATCTGCTTCTGAGAACATGATAAATCAGAAGGCAAGTCTGGAGCTGAGCACAGTTGGCAGTCTGCTCTCAGCAAAGGGAATCTCAAGGTTCATTCTGTCTGTGCACGGGAACAGAACCCTAATTATGGGATACGTAATGCTGCTGCTTATGCAGATACTAAAGATAATGCTCTGCTGCAACAAAACTACAGCTGATCCCTGTTACACATTACTGACACTAATTTAATACATCATTCTATAATGCAGAACTTCTACCTTTCCATCCTGGGATTAGTCCATTGCTTTTTTCACCACTGCTTTCATTTTTCTTAATTGCCATAGTCGGCTACAAAAATGGTATATAAAGAAGTGTAAATGCAATGTCTAGATGTGAATATCGTTTCTTTGGTGGATCTTACATGAAAGAATGGTGCGCTGCATGGCCCTGCAGAAAGTGGGCAGGGGGACGGGACGGACCCCACCCCCTAAACAAACTGTAATTGCAGTAAAGAAATACTCGAGAGCCATCATCCTTTTTTTATTGAAACGAAAGCATTGGAAACTATGAGAAATGTCAACAGGAATAAATAACACAACAAGATAAGACTCTGTAAGCCCGGTGCAACAGCTGGTGCAGGCTTTTGGGTTTTTTTTTTTAGCTTGGTTCCATATTGCTTTTTAATTGCAATGAGATGCATCTTGACAGCAGCAAGCACTTGCAAAACGGTTTACTGTTATGGAATGTTTGATGCATTTATCTTGTCTTGATGTTGAGGTTGAGAACCCTATTATAAATATGTTAGGTGGTCAAAAGCTCATTTGTAGGGCGGGTGTTTTAAAGTATTTGGAAACCATGTCTCTGGCTACGGATTCCCACAAAATAAATATATATATAATATAATTGTTTAACAGGATTATTCAGATCCTAAATGGAAAAGTAAATTGAATACAAATTCAGCTGTCACATATCACATATCAAACTGGTTTACAGAACCAGTAAAGTCTTGTTTAATGTTCCCGAGGATGGGAAATACTGTTCTTATACTTCACCTGGTTTTGGTATAAAAACAGATATACTGTGAGCGTATATATTGCCCTTTTAAATGTTGTTTGTGTGTGTGTGTGTGTGTGTGTGTGTGTGTGTGCATATATATATATATATATATATATATATATATATATATATATATATATATATATATATATATATATATATATATATATATATATATACATATATATATATATATATATATATATATATATATATATATATATATATATATATATATATATATATACACATACATACATATATATATATATATATATATATATATATATATATATATATATATATATATATATATATATAAAAACCAATAATCGACACACAGAGAATGAGAGAATCGCTAGTTATACAAGTCAGAAAGTTACTGACAGCGAGTGAGAGACCGAAGCAATATGTGTCTATGCCACCAAGAACAGAAGGTAAGCAAAATGCAATGTCACCCAGAAAAAGCTCTCATCATCTGCACTACCTCATGGAGCTTGCTCAGCCATGAATGAAACACAGCATGATTACTAGTCGATAAGTAGGAAGCAGAAGGATAACTCATGAATGGGATTTCCTTTCGTTGCTAAAATGAATAAAAAAGGTTTCTGCGTGTCGGAATGCGCATGGTGTTCTATGTTCTTTAATAAAAATATTACATAATAGGGTTGTATCATCTGGTATTCCACATTGTATGTATATTATCATTCAGTGAAAAAAAACGATTTAGTTTTAATTACATTTCCAAATGCTTTAAACAGCGACTATTTATTTATTTATTTTTCTAATTGATTCAGTGTAATTGCTGTCTGCGGGCAAAAATACTTTTCAAAAAGTACATTACATTGACCACAAGTCACCTGCTGATCTCCACTGCTAAAATTAAACATGTTTGACAACCTGTAATGATGCATAATACATTATAAATGACCCCTGCACATTTCTCTACACAGTACAAATATATATTTCAGAGCTAAATGCAAACACATTACATTTGTTTTGTTCAATGCATGTTGCTGTTTTTCTTCTCTAGAAATGTACAGTATGTTATATGTGAATAGTATTTACTGCTACAAGCCAAACTCATATAAGCCCATGATGATTAAAATCCATATTTCAAATATATCTAAAGTTCAGTAATGTGGCAGTCATGGTACTGGGCGTCCCCCAGTGCATTATAAAATATTTACAGTGTTTTCTCCCTCTGGCGCTAACAGTCTTTGCTAGGAATGTATTACTTTTTGCAGGAGGAAGCTCTGAAATGGAACTTGATGGACTTGCTTCTAAGATCTGTGTACCCAAGACCTGCTTGCATCCCATACCCATTCTTGTTAAGGACAGTTTCCTGTCTGAAGTAAAGAGTTTCTTTATTGACATTGAGTGCAGCTGCACCTTGCACAGGATTACAGTCTTTATGTGCAATGCATTTGGACTGCAGTCCAATGACCTGCCCTTATTTCTTAGTTATTTTTGTATGGAATAATGGCTCCAAGTAGACCCACTATTGTTCTGTAATTACTGTAGCAAAGGGTTTAATAGAGTGGATTAGGACAATAAACCCAGACTCAGTGACCTGCTGGTCATACCACTGCTCCTTTCACAGTCTGCCTCATGGGAACGCCAGAGAAAATATAGTGCAAGAGAAAGGTTTTGAAGCTAATGCCTGCTCACAAAACAGCTTCGACAAGAAAAACTCCCAGCAAGCGTTCTCTCTGGTGCAAGGGAAAGGTTAATCTGAACAGGGCGATGCCCTGCTTTCCACGGCACTCACAGCAGCTGTCATGACACCCAACACAATCTCAAATTCTGTGTTTCTCTGTGTAAATTATTCAAGAAACTTTCTCTCAGAGCTGTCGTGCATTGAGGTTTAAAAAACAAACAAAGACAGCCCATAGTGACCGCGCAGCCTTTTACTGAGCTGAACGTCTCTATTCAAAAACAGCATCTCTGGGGCGGGCTTTGCTTGCTTTCATCAGGTCTGTGGATCTTTCTTGGACCACCTGAAGTGGGATCCTCTTGAAAGGATGGTATCATTCCATGAGTCACCTTTCGCTTTTCACACTAAATATTCTTAGAGAGATAGAATATGAACCCTTATAAAAGCCTGGTGAATGCATAGCCAAACACTGTTAAAGTTTCAAGAACATTAATGCATAGGATAAGCCTGGATAAAGCATGTTGAACTGCTAAGTCACTATGCTGTGATTAACTTGTAAGGTGATACACTGGGCCCAGGTGCCAGTTTCGTATTTAGATCTTCACAAGCAGCAATTCAAATATCCTATGAATTAATAAGGAAACCACTACCTGTCAAATATCTCTGGTTTGAATGCCACCCTAAAGAATAAGTAAAAAATCTTCTGCTGCTAAATAATGTATTGGGGTTCTGGAAAGAGATCTATCTCTAGCTTGTGGACATCATGTAGGTGAAGGCGATTGAGTGTGTTCTGGTTGAATAAAATTACTGTGCACTTTTACCATTTTTTTGTAGAAGTAAAAGAAATAGACTGTCACCTAACTAGCTAGAAACAGTCGTGCTTTCCTCTTGAAATTACGTAAACTTACCACTCAGGTTATTGATTCATGAAAAGGGTCCTGTGACGTCTCTAATTACAATGTAATTACATGTGTGATTACAGTGTAATTACATGTGTGATTACATGGTAGTTACATGTGTTGGTTGCACTGCAGTTAGCACTGCCTATTTTTACATGTAGTTGCATTCATCTACATATCTGCCTGTGTAATGCCTTTGCTATTGCAGAGTAATGAAGTGTATTTATAAGACGCACTAAGGGTGAGGTGAGACCTATTGCATTCGTTTTTGTTGCTTTGCTAAGATGCAGAGCACAAATCTGTACAGCTTCCCTGTATTGCTCATTTATACTATACATTTTGAGTGGAGGTATCATTAACCATCCCCCAAAAACCTACTTTATAGTTTATAAATGCAAAACTCGACACCAATCTTAATAAATCAGGGATGAAGAGGTTACATTATAAAGAAAACAATAATTATTTGTGCACTCCCATTAAAGCTATTTGAAAAGTAATGCCGAAAGTACCATCAGCTGTGTGTTGAACGTGGCATCTCTTCCTGCACATACCCTCTCACTTTAAAGATAAAGTGACATTTCCGTTGCCATGGTTATCATGCAGATAATCTAAACCATTCTGTATCAGCAGCTGACTTTAATGAAACCGAAAGACCCTTTTTTTATTCATACTTTCTCATGCTTTCTCAAATAAACTCCACTTGCAAATGCTTCTTAATATTGTTGTGAAACTGGTACTGTGGTATTCCATTATCACATTCAATGTCTGTCTTTTTTTTTTTAAAGACTACAAGTACCAGAATGCATTTTGATTAAAAAAAAAAAAACTGCCCAACAGTGTCTACTGTAAATGTAGTCCAAAAGATTTCCACCCCATGGAAATCATATCTACTTACTCGCTGACCCAATTAAGGAAATCTATTTTTAACACCCATCTAAAATCGCTTGTTAAAAACCACTGTAGTTTTCATAATAAACCCAAAGGAAAGTAATTTATTTTGGGTTTTTTTTTTCACAAGTGTGCTTCATCTTGTTTTAACTCGAAACACTGCCAAGGTGCTTCACAATACAAAGCAGCCAAAAAACGTTACTGATATTGTACCATCTGAAAACGTTGCTGGCTTCCTTAAGAGTATGCATCTCTATACAGTAAAGTAGAGCAAGGGCGCTGGAACTAGGGGTGTTGGGGGTGAGGCTGACACCCTTGGCTTTGCATGGCTTCCATCATATACAGGGGTTACAGTTTTGTTAAATGGCTTTCACCCCCCCCCCCACCCCCACCCCCCCCCCCCCAAATTTTTGTCAAGGTCACAGTGCCACTGATCTAGAGTATCAAAAGATATTGTGGACAGCCTGCAGTTCAACAAATGAACAGCTATCATTTCTCCTTTGGCATGTACAGTGATTTCCGAAGCCTGGGGTGTAAAACTGAAACCAAACCCAGGCACACATTTCCACTAATTCCCTCTAGTGGGAAGGATGCTTTACCAGCAGGAAAGCCTGCATTTTTTTTTTTTTTTTTTTTTTTTTTAATGAGCACAGTTGAGGCAAATGACTGAGTGAATGGAACCATGAAAGGCTTGTGTATTTTAGTTGTACTGATGCATGCGAACGCATCTTTGATTTATATATTGATTTGCCTGTTTAATCTGTGCAGTCTTAACTAATTCGCTTTCATGGGGGAGTTGACTGGAGGTTTTAAAATAAAAAAGACAAATAAAACAATATTTACTGCTATTCTAATATACCGGTGGTCATGATATCCACATTGACAAATGCACCGGTATTGCCATACATGTCTCTACTATATTGAAATTAGATATTTGTAGAGCTATGTATTTTCCATTATATTCAACTTCTTAATAATTCATGAAGGCATTATAATGTAGAGACTTATCAAAAAGAATGGAAACAAAAATGGAGGACTTTCTATCTTGTCAACTTTTTCTATTGTTTTGTATTTTAATCACAGATTATTATTATTATTATTATTATTATTATTATTATTATTATTATTATTATTATTATTATTATTATTATTATTATTAGTGGTAGTAGTAGTAGTAAGTAGTAGCAGTAGTATTGATATCTGGTCACTAGTGTATTTGGACCCATCAGAGATGGAAGATATGGGAGATAAGGTTGTTGCACCTTTGGCCCAAGGTCGTTGTGAGGTCTTTAATTGACATCACTGTGCAGTGTCTTAATTGATTTGTGTTTTTACTAGGTCAAACCATGGCCATGTTATCCGGCACTAATAGAATACGGGTGATTGCTTGATTAACCTATCATGGTTGGGCCAGGCTCCAGGGTGCAATCTTCCCTCAGATTCACTTAGTAGATGTCTCTTTGCAGAGCATGGTGGTTCTCCCCAGGCTGTGTTCTTCAAGTAGACCCTATCTTGTGTTGTGTTGTTTCATTACTTTGGTTACAATATTACAGTACACTTCACGCATTAAATACAGTAATCATTTTCAACCTAAAGGGAACTGTAATGCCAAACCTAATTAACCAAATGACTAAATCAAAATTTAAAAAATAAATAAAAATGGATTGATATTGACTAGTGTACTTCACAGTGGTGGTAGACCATGTTTCTCTATCAGTACCAGAGGGCTACCATATCACTATCATTGCACCATCTGTATTTCCAAATACATCATGTCACCATTGCTGGAAATGCTGTGGTCTTATAATGGAGCAAGCTATTATAGTAAACTGCTATTCTATTCAGATCCCAGTTGATTTTTCAGACAAGTATAGTTTTCTGAAGTTTAAATGCAGCAATCAGTGTCTGACACTTTCTAGGGATTTTTTGGCTCCAGAAGCCATTAATGATTTTACTCAGCATCTGGCTAATCCCTTAACAATCAAAGTGAGTCAGCACTATGGTTGAGATTGATGAAGAAAGCAATAGGGAACAACAATAGAATGCACAGTAACATCCTCTAGAATGTTACTTTAGATTGTGTTCTGAGGCTGTTAGGGGAAATGACTCATGCATTTCATCCATATGTTCATGACTTCATACTTACAACAACTTTTTATGACCTCTTAAAAGCTCAAACACAATAACTAATCCCAGTAAAAGACTTAACCTGAATACACTATGTTATATGAACAAGCAAGCTTACCAGACCTCGTAATAAAGCACTGTGTTGCTTGAGCTGCTCGTAGAGGTGTGTACTGATCAAAGAGTCTTTCTAAGAATGTCACTGGAAGTCAATCACCACCAGTGATCTCAGAGATAATGCCAAAGCTAATTGCTCTATCTGAAAATCAGGGATCAGGAGCTCAAAGGCTTGAGATAGACAGTGTTTGAAAGAGAAAATAAAAAGTGCTCCAGATTGTTCCGACACTTTAAAGACTGAAATAAAAGTCTCTTGATGAGATGTCTTTGTTCGGATCAAAGGAAAATTGATTTTCAAAAGCATTATAATGTGTGTTATTCAGAATACTGCATCTGTTAACAAGAATCCGCCCATGGGTGATTTATTCCAAGTTGCATTCAGTATAATTTTCATATTTATGTGTTTAACCACTGAATGGCGTAATTTATATGATCAAATCTGATAACTTTTTGAGTTGGTATTGAATACTGTCAATATTGCTCACACCTTGACTCAATAAGCATTTCATATGACAACTATTGCCAAAATAATTTATATTAACTATGTATGACTCAGTCTAGTTGGACAACCAATATTTGGCAAGTATCAAAAAGAATGGCTCAAAAATGGAAAAATGGAATTAAATATTACAATAAACTTTTAAAACAAATTTATATGTGTTTTTATCTTGAAATTGTGCGTTCTCACATTTGGTTCTAGTATCAAATTCTTTCACATGGAATTCAGAATTGTTTTTGCACATTTTTCAAATCCGCAAAAGAATACAGCATGTTGAGTTCTTCGTCAGTTTTCTTGTAAAACAAAGTTCCTCGGGAGCATTCCCGAATTCAGGAGTTTAATGAACGATTATTTTCTGAAGAGTCATGTTAAGAGACGGTGTGACAGATTGAAGAGTTCAGGATTCCCAATTTGATTCAGACGTATTGTATATTTGGCTATACAAACGACTTTGATTGCCTCAAGGAGAAGGAAGCTTTTTCAGCGTCCTTTATTATTCTTCACGTTGATGCATGTCAATTACCAAGATGCATTTGACTGCCAAACAAGAAAAAAAAAAGAAAAAGAAAACAACTTCTATTTTGGAAACCACTTTCCATATCTTTATCTATCTATCTATCTATCTATCTATCTATCTATCTATCTATCTATCTATCTATCTATCTATCTATCTATCTATCTATCTATCTGTCTATCTATCTATAGATACACACACACACATATATAAATGCTGAATGCTGTTTGGATTTATTAAGACTTCAGTTTTAAGATTCTACATAGATTTTCAAGGTAACTTTAATTAAATTGTTTAATTGAGTAGAACTTGATCATCTGGGAAATCTGGGATCTTTATACAAAGTTACATTAGTTTTAAACCGAGGCTGCATTTCAAAGTACCAGAGTTGTCATGGTCTGGCTCTGAATTAATGCATCTATATTTTTTATTTAAAAAAAAAAAACCACAAGTCTATAAATAATGATGTCAGATCCTCTGCCTCTGCCTCTGTTACCGTTTTCATTATTTTCTTTAAACAATTTGGTATGCATTGAACCATTTGCCTTCAACTGGGAAAGACAATGCGCAATCTTGACAAACTCTTTACTGGTTTAATGACAACTGCATAGACAGCCAATGAAAATCCTCAGCACGACTCATGCTTTATTGTGCAGCTTTTCCTTTTATGTTCCGTAACACTTTACAGTAAGTCTCTCTAATTAGTGTGTATTTAAATAGCAGTTACACAGTAAATGCTTGTGTACTAATACATAATTACATTGGTATGCATAGTTACAATGGACTGAATGTGTAAATCTTTTTGCAAGATATATGTAAGTACTTAATTGTATCAGAAAAGGGTTAGGTTTAGAGTAAGGCTTAGGTATGGCTATAGAGTAGGTTTAAGGTTAAAAATAGGGTTATATCATGCAAAATAAATTACACATTTACATGCATATAACATTGTAATTATGTGTAAGTGCACATGTATTTAATAAGTAACTATTATGTAAATACACAACAACAAGAGGCACTTAATGTAAAGTGTTACCACATGTTCTTTATGATATTCAAACCTTGTTAAATTCAAGGTAAGTTCATGTATAAATGGACAACACATTAAATGTTTTCTTTTGATACATACGGATTTGCTCTGGTAAAAAATGAAAAGTGAGGGTTAAGTTTTCATCAGCTGTCAAAATCCAAACCACGCAAGTAAGAAACGATCACACAGAGGAATCCTCTGTAGAGCTGCAAGGGACCTGAATTCAAGTTGCAAATAGCAGTGGATATCCCACTCTAGCTCAGCCCTCACGTGGGATCATATTCTGTAAAAGTATTTTTTCTTTAACAGTGGCTCTACTATTGGGTTTCTGCTTTACTCAAAGCCTTTCCCAGACGTGTCCTGTGGCAGTACAGCATTACGAATCAATAATATCAGAAATTATAGAAAAAATATATAGAAAATACTGACAATTATTTTACTTAATTGGTGTCTCATTGCATTGGATAGGAAGCACTGCAGATGCATCCACCAATTCTCCAGTAGTTCACGAACACAAACGTTAAGCCTACTTGGTGTAGACACTGTGTAAAAGGTAATTGTCTCATAGCAATGAATTTTGTTTTGTAATGATCTGTAACTTTTTTACAATTTCATTCTTTGCATTTCTGTCTGAATCCCCCCCTCCCCCCACCACCCCATGTTTTCCATTAGAATTATATCAAAAACCAATTATTTTTATCTTTCGGATGCTAATTTCACTACTCTCCTCCGACTTATAACATAGATCAATACGAGCAATTTCAGACTGAATTTATTTATTTCTGGCTATTTTTCAGTCTTTCAAAAATAAAAGTCATTAACATTCAGCCTTTGTAAGGGACAGGTTGAGTTTTCTGCTGTTTTCAGCTGGCCAGATACTCCCAAATTAGAAAAAAAAATTGCTGTCAACTTGGATTGTGTTTTTCTCAGGTGGGTGAAAGCTTTTAATTTGTGAGCTGAGTTTTGCGTATTTCATGCTGAGAACCTAAACTATGCGCTATTGCAATTCTCCTACTGATATTAAATGCAAGGGTAGAGTTTCCACTCTACATATTAATACTGTATTAACAATGCATACTAACAGATAGGGAGACCAAACGATCAGTCAATATAGATAGGGGAATATTTGATTTGTAAAATAGAATGATATAAACTATTCTAAAATGTAACTGAATCCATTTCAAAACTGCCTATTTATCGAAAGCCATCGCTGGGGAAAGTACAAATACCACTGTAAACTACCCATCAAATACTTTTTTGTTTCACTTGTTTGTTTGTTTTCCCGCAGAGCCAGCACAGGTACATCTCAATAGTGCAAACACTAAAGAGAGACCTAAGTAATCAATTGGAACACAGTCCTACAAAACCACTTTCGCCTCCCTCAGGTGCACTCAAATGCAATGGCCTGTATATTGTTTTATATTCATTCCAGTCTATGTCGTAAGGCTTGAGGGTTTCCAGGTGTTGCACTGGCATTGTTATGTAGATTCCTAGGTGTTTATTTGCTTATGAAGGTAGGACTAATCACATTTTAAATTACAATTATTGTGATTCTTTGTCAATCAAAAAAAAGAAAAAAGAAAAAAGGGCCTTAGTTATTTAAGTTGGGTTTCAAAACAAAAGGCGTTAGCTTGTAGAGGGGATATACTCTGCTTATATTACACTTGTTGAAGGAAGCTTCTCACCCTCCCTCGTGAATCTGCATCTACAGATAATGATATGCTTGCAGCTGTTTATATGCAGGTTTTAAAATAGCCAAGTGCACTATATACTAAAGGATGCAAACCAATGACAGGAAATAACCATTTCAGCTACATACTGAGGTATACTGTAAATTATTGTGCAGGGTAATCTTGAAAATGATTACCATCCTGGGACACATCGTGTCACCTGTGATCTTATGGAGTTTCTTTAATCAAGACTTTAATATAATATTGTATGCTGCAGTGCCAACAGGCATCAAAAAGTTGCAACGAATATAATATGCTTGTGCAAGATTATTTAAGGCACTTTTGTGAAACAGAAATAGCAAAACTAAAGCACTCTGCTTCAGATGCCTCAGGGGGATGGTTAGGGCTAGACAGAAGCATGGTGCATGGCTTTAATTAAAGCTTCACCCTCAAGCTTCACTAAAATTATAGGTCGCAGATTCAGGATATGCATGCGTTTCTTAGGAGGGTAAAGAATGAGAATCAGCCATCTTATTATACCTTGCAGGGAAATACATCACATTATGGGACAGGGAGACATCATTGCTTCTATAGTGTGCCATGTACAGTACAGTAGGTTGTCTATATATTTGAACTGCATAGACATTAACCTGATTCAGGTTTATTTATTTGTTTTTAATTATTTTTTTGTTACTAAAGGGAATCAAAAGAGTTCCCAAATCTCTTATATTCTGCTATTCTGGCTTTTTTAAAAAAAAAAAAAAACATAAATGTGTTATTCATCTTTAATTGAGAGACTAGCCAGCCAATTTTAAAATGTCTTCTCAAACCCGAATTTGATAGCAATAGTTACACAGTTGTAGGTGTCATATAAAAAAGATTAATCTCTTATTTAACTAAAAATATGCAAGCTTAGCTACAGAAATTCAAAAGCTCCATATATTTGTGTGTGTGTATGAAGAAACTGTGTGTGTGTGTGTGTGTGTGTGTGTGTGTATATATATATATATATATATATATAATATATATATATATATATATATAATATAACCAAGGTGATTGGAGACGTTTGTGATATTCATTTGTATTTTTTTCTAAGCTCTAGAATGAGAGGATTTTCCTGAAACTGAAATAGTGGAGGGCCAGTTCCTTATTTAAAATACAGTGAGTTATTCTATTTTAAAGCATAGAGTAATTGTTAAAGTTGTACCTTCTTTACAAAAAGCATGATGCAGGGGCATTCCAAATACCCAGATAGAATATTTAAATAGGATATCAAAAGAGAAAAGGGCCTGCTGTTATAGGAAGGTGGATCCTTGCTTCCATACAAAGAAACAGCTACTTTTTAAAAATGCTCTGTGCAGTAGTTCAGGAGACGGGCCTCTGGTTAGTTACCCAGGATGCCACAAGGGCACATTACACCACAATTTATACAAATTACAAGTATAATGACATACAAGTAAGTGAATCTAAAATAATACAGCAGCTGTCAAGGGTTGTCATGCTGGTTTATAAACACGATCTGTGTGTGTATGTATATATATATATTTATATATTCCAGGTCAATGACATCATTGTCAATGACGTTTCCGTCTTAGGAGTTTCTCAGGCATTATTGCACATCAGCAATCCCACAAGTTGCGCATTTTGACACAGCAAACCCAGGAGCCAGTCATGACGAGATGTAAACTGACAGATGGAGCTCAGGTTAATAACATTTTTATTTCCTCTGCTGGGTTTGAGAACTCTTATCCTTTAATCTCGTTTCTTTAATGAACTTGTAGAATTCGCTTATTGTTTTCTGTCAATAGTCCTTCTTTTACAGTGATTTATCGATTTTTTTTTTCTAACGTTGTCATGGATATGAAGGAATTTTCTCTTTTCTTTGCTCACTGGTAATCATTATGACATCACTCATGGGATAAACTTCTCTCAAACGGTCTGTCATGACCTATCCCCTATTATGTCATGTGCAACACGTTTGGTAAATTATTATAGTGTGGCTTCTTGAAATCATAAAAGCAGCGTCTTGTTGCTCCTTGCTGTGTGGAAGTATTCACTACATATCCATGCTCTTCAGATCTTGAACTTAGAGGTCCTAGTATCTGTAGTTTTCCTAGTAATGTCAAGAATGCCTGAGGCCATTGTCAATTATGTTGGATGCTGTTCAAGTTATACCTGATGACGAGTAATACAAAGACAATGCTAACCCTTCAGGTAGTACGCATGTGGGTATGTGTACTTCGTGTCACTGTGAAGCTGCATGCACAATTCAAAAATGCAACTTCAAAACAATAATCCCAAAACCTCCAGGATAAAAGCCACAATATTTATTCATCTCTCTCTCGAGTAAGTGGTCTGTGGGTATCGCAATGGATCTTACTCTATGTATGTCGAATATAAAAGTCACAGTTGCTAACAAATGAAGATGTATCTCCCTCAGGGGAACGTTGGAAATAAACCTATTCAGAGGCTGTTGTTGTTGCTGAAATACTATCTTCTAAAATGTTATGCTAGATGTTATAATTTGATCAAACAAGAAATTAAACCAAATCTAAAGAATACATACAGTAGATCACAGAAAGTTTAGCACAAAATTTTCCGAATCCTAATCTTAATCACAAACAAATAACCTTATATTTTAAACTGTTCCTGGCGAAAGAGATATGTTCAATGTACTGGAGAGTCAAGCTTTGTCGTTCAGGTTGGTACAATATCTGTGTTCCTTCACTTGACCTTTCCTTGCACAAGAGGTTTCTTTAATTGTATTGTTTGCTATCTAATTACAAAAAAAATAAGAAACTCAATACCATGATGCATGCATATTTCATATAAAGAAATGTAGTTTAGGTCATCTGTATGGGATTCATGGCACAGAGTAAGCACAGTACTGACCAGATCCTTTTCTGCTTAGGTTTTTGAGAGCTGTGAAGATCAGAATCCATCTTGGTGTGGACCTGCTATTACCCCTGAATGTTTAGTATGTTATTTCACACAATTTTTGTATCCCATATTTTGCATGCTGAAGTGAAATACCCGCATTGAAAATAGCAAAGCCAATTAAGAGAGGGATTAGAGTGCATTTGAATGGGGTTTGTTTGTACAGTTCACTGGTGAAAACGTGCTTGCCTTTTTGTCTTTTAAAAGAAGCTCCACAATCCCTTCCAGCTATTTCTATGGATAAAATAACCCTTTTTGAAAAGCCCTGGAGCTACAACACGAATACAGAACAGCATGTCCAATCATAGTTCGGAGTGTTTAGAGAAGGAATCTAAACTTATCAACAATTCTAAGCCACCCAATCACTGTAAAAACATCAGGGATTAAGTTCTCAACAGTGTTTTATCCTCAAACAGCAAGTTAATACGGTTAATTAAACAAAAAGAATGCATAAAGCATGACATTCTTTTTCTATATAAAAAAAATATATATCGTTTATCTGTGAAACAACACATTTTTTAAAAATGTTTGGTAAATCCTTTTTTTTCTCCCCCTTTACATTTACAGTTTATAGACGGGCCAAATTAATTCTCAGAAGAAGAAAACGTGCAGGATTCAAAATGATCAAATGCGCACAGGCGTACGATGTACTAATTCATATCAACCCTCACAAGTGTTGGCACTAATGCTATGTAATGGTACACCATTACTAAGCGCTTTGAATCACCCATGAGTGCAGTAACTCTAGACCAGTAAGAATGCATGGAGACAAGTGGCAAGCTCTTGATACAGAACCACTATTACAAATGTCTAACTTTCTTATATTTCTCAGCAGATCTGAGCATTCGTAACATCAAACGAAGGATCCTGCGTTTAAAATAACTAACACAACCAGACAAGCAGGGAAGAAAGTAGAGATCTAAAGGATGTTTTGTGAGTAGCCAACAAGCCGGGAGACCTTTCCAGACTTAATACATGTGTAGATGGCAGTGAGAAAGACTGCGCTATTGTATTGAAATGTTCATTCATGCCTTAGCATCATGGAGTCTAATCTAACAGTGTAAGCAGTGGTGGATCTAAACACTGCCACCCTACCATGTATAGCCCTCATATTCCGAGGGTCTGATTTCACTGTGTTTGTATTATTTGTAATGTTAATACAGTTAAGTGGGTCACCAGAAGGGTTAATGTATGGTTTAAGGGTTGATGTATTAGTTATGTTGGCCACAGAATGTGGTATTGAGACACATTTTGCCTGTAAAGGTAACACACACATTTTTTCTCCTTAAATGATCTTAAATACAAATATAATTGGAAGCGCAGAAGAACATGACCAACCAGATCTGCCTAAATAGAAACAAGCATGACAACATTTATCACTTTGCTAATAACCAAAAAAAAAAAACATTTTAAATCTTAATAAGACTCCCCAGGAAAAAGCATTATCTTTATAAGCAGAGTCTCTCGGAAGCAATTCTTTGATGTTTAGCAGCGTGGTTCTGCTTTATTGGCTACCTGTCAGCTTTGCTTATCATATTGGCAAAGTGTCAAAGAAAAAAGTGCAAGTGACATGTCTCAGTCAATATTTTTGCCATCTCTGAGGAAATTATGTAATCTCTAATCTCTCCTCCTAAAAGGGATACTCATGATCTGAAAACGAATCAATGATGCATCAGGGTCTCTTTCCCCTGGTAATTATTTGTACATTAAAATTACTTGGCAATTTTATATATATATATATATATATATATATATATATATATATATATATATATATATATATATATATATATATATATATATATAATTAATCTGATGACATTAAATATCAACTTGGTAGGGTGTGAAACATAGTCATATTAATTAGTGTATTCTTCTTGTTTTGATGTACTTTGTATAATTTTCTGTTTCCGACTGTCTTAATGTCCTTTCACCTCTGGGACCATTTAAATCTGTCCTCGACACTGGCAACTGACTGTTATCACAGTTAGAAAGGTGTGATATCAGTTCTGCCGTCATACACACTGACAAACACACACACAGATAGATAGATAGATAGATAGATAGATAGATAGATAGATAGATAGATAGATAGATAGATAGATAGATAGATAATTAAGATGTATAATCTGGACAGTAAAAATGTGTTGGTTCTTGCCTCACAGATCTAGGCAGTGCATTCCACATTCCAGGGGCTTTATAACTGTGCAGTCCATAGTTTAGGGGCTTTATAACTGAATGCTCTACCATATGTGGCAGTCACTGGTGGTCCTGTTTTAATGCATTTGTTACTAGTTTTTTTTATTGCATAGAGAAGTAAATACACTAACCATTCCTTGTTTATATATTTCGTAATCACGTACCTCTAAATTGTTCAGTTTTAATGTGTGATACTGTATATTGAATCAGTAAAGGGTTCTGGAGTTTGTACTCAGTAATATTTACTTTCCACCTGTTAACTGACACAGGTCACACTTGTGCCACTAACATCAAGAGTGACTCAGAGTTTGTCAGCCTGTTAAACACACTGTGGTTCAATTTCACTGCACAGTAGGTAAATTTACTCTCACACATTGCATTTTCATGCTGAAGCTTGGAGGAACAAAGGTGCCAGGCTGTAGCAGTGTTCTTAATATGCATGCTGAGATAAGAGAGCTAAAGATGTGATACATCATGTGATTATCATATACACAAAATGTCTTCAAACAAACAAAAAAAAACTTTATTCCAACCTGAGCACAAAACTTAACATTCTTAACAACTCTGCTCTGTGTGATCATTGATTATCTTTAGTTCCATTAAGGGAACCATCTAAAGAAGGCAGCCAATATAATTAGACAGTAAGCACCACAACTTGATTGCAGTTCAAATCAAATGTGCTTTAACAATTAAAAAGATATTTCAAAATAATATTTCTGGATATTTTAACAGGGTTTGTTGTTAGTGATCAATTCATTATACATACAAGATTGGAGAAGTGGGATATACATCATAATGTTGTGACCTTTTATATTTGATGAACATTAGTCATGATATTGGTCTTGTTCATGTCTTCCCTCTGGAATATTACCTGCAGTTTGTTACTTGTAGGTCAACACAAGACCATCATCTCAATATCATGGATCACTGAAATGTTCTATATGGCACTGACAGGACTTTGACTGGCACGAAGTCCCTCCCCACACATTATTCCTCTTCCAGTCTGACTTTACAAGCTTCCTATCAAGTGCTTTGAGGACAAATCTCTAAAGGACCCTTAGATACTGCAACCAAGGTCATAAAGGCTCAAAGTCATTCTACTAAAACAGAAAACAAACAAACAAAAAAAAGATTGGCAAGTTTAAATAGGCTGGCATGGCTGATTGATTTTTTTGTATAATTTGTATAGTAGCAATTGACAATGTCCAACCAGCACTGATTGAAAGAAATATTATTCCGATAATATACCAAATCAGATTTAAAGCGACTTGCCTAATTCGAGTGCCGGTTCACAGCCAAAGAGCAAAGATTATAATTGCTCTCAAACTGGAGTTCCAACAAGTAGCCTAAATTAAAACTGCTGCTAAGTGCAAGGGTCAAAGAGGTGCCTCTTGTACCTTCGTTATGATTTCAGCTGGCTAGATTAAAGAGACTGAACTTGTCGATGGCTGCAAATAAACCTCCAAGAACCTTAATAATGAAAAGGGTCCAAATGCTTTGGAGAGGCCACGCTTCCATAAGACATGTTTCTTTTATTGAAGCAGCTCAAAGCTTGCTTTCTTATGCCCTTGGAGCTAAATCAAAGAAAGAGGGAGGCTGAGAGAGCCACCTGGCTATTCATAAAAAAGAAGAATACCGAATCGATATTAGAGATCCCTTCGATTTTATTGAGTTCTAAGAACGGCCTGTTGTTATTGCAGGGCCTTACCGTGATTCATGCAGTCGTACAGTAAGAACTCAGCCAGGAGACTTTGTTCATTCAGTTCAGATACCAGGGGCTGATTCACTGCCACCGTGTAGCAACAGGAGTCACTGCGACTTTTGTTTCCAATGGTGAACACACAGTCTTGCAATCCCGTCAAGAGTTACATCAGAAACAAACATTGTATGGTTTTCTACCAGCTTCTCTGGTATATTGAGCAGTCCAAAGATGTATTTTATTAAAATGCTAATGTGTCTTATTTCATGTTTGCACAGATACCATGTTTAAATTGAGAACGGGGAAGATAAATACTCCTTATCGGTAATGGGGAGAAACAGCTGATGGAGTCTAATTCTTGGTCAGTCATAATGCAGATAGGGCAAATAGATTTTAGCTTTCTCATTAACATGGTACTATTTTCAAACAAAGTGTGTGTCAATTGTAAATTACAAAGTGGCTTAGATATGAGTGTCTGTGTGATGGGGGGGTGTAGAAAATAAATGATTCAAAAATGTATAATCTGCTAAACAACATTGCATGTATTTACTGATTTTTATTAGAAATTAAAATGTTTATTTATTTCCATATTTGATATGAAACTTGAAGAATTAGCCAGCACAACGGTATTTTTTTTTTTTAATTTTTTTTTTTTTTTTATCAAATCTGTTTGTTCCAATGTGCTAGGTCCTATTCTTAACTTGAAAAAAAAAATATAGAGAGTGCACAATTATTTGACTCTTGATTTTCTCCCAATTTGGAACGTCCAATTATTTTTTCTCTTCACCGCAGCGATTCTCCACACAGCTCCGGAGATCAGAAGTTAAAACGTTACAAAAAAATTAAATTAAAGCCTTTAAAGCAAACATAAATTTAATTACAAGTAAGACCCCAGGTCACTCAATCATTCTAAACCACTGCAGGACAAAGTTCCACTTGCAAGCCAAGTGTGTGCAATGGAGCACCAAAGGCTGTTCTTTTCAAACAATACTGTTTAATTTGGAATACAGCTACAACATTGTAGCTTGCTTTTTATCAGACTCACATTAGTTTGAAAAGAACATGATTTAAACAGGCAAGCTGACGCTATGAGGAATCGATTTGACCTTAAAGCCTGAGGTTTTTACGTTCTTATTTCATTTTCTTTTCTTTAAAAAAAAAAAAGAACAACAATAAAATCATAATGTGATTTTTCACTTGCAGTGGTATTTATTTAAAGCTAACTTACTGTAGTTTTGGGGAAAAAAAATATTGTGCTTCAATACTGTAGAAACTACCTACTTTCCATTATTACATATGAATACAATGGACACATATGTTCGACATCCTAACACATATCTATTATAAAGTGATATCCTACCGACCGGATTGAACACTGACAAAAAAACATATTTTGTGAGTATTTGAAGTTATAGACAAAACGGAGGCTTATTTTAACTGGTTGTCCCTGAATTCAGACACTAGCAGAGGATTACAAATCATTGAAATAGCCCCTTCCACCTTGGTACTTCAAGCCTGGCAGCTTTATTTTCATGCCCATTAATTATTTCTATAAAGTCTTTTTTTTTCAGTACCTCTGAAGCTGGGTATTTATGGATCTGTGTCACAATGGTTTCAAACAGCATTCAGTGTGTGAGCATACAAATTAGCACTAGAGACAGACAGTGGCTGTTTATATTTGCAGTGCAGCTTAAACTCTATAATCAAAGGAAATGAATGGTGACAAAATGTGTTTCATTGTGATGCTAAATAACCCGGGTCATGAATAAAGCAACGGCAGCAGTATAAGACCAGCTATTTAATTTCAAGTGCAACCTTTGTGACGTCTTCATCATTTGAAAACAACAGTCTCCAGCTATCACAAAATATGATATGTGCTTGTTTACGCCAGGTAAGCTAAAACTGTATCCAATAAAAGACAATGCAAACCACGTCGCAACACAGCATCCTCACTCACCCTCGGGCTTCAGGGGAGCTTGAGCCTAACGAAGTAATAAAATAGCTTTTGTGTGGTAATAGCTCACAGCAATGGGTATGCGGAGAGCATCAGCAATGTTAATGGGCTTGTTTGTTTTGTTTATTATGCTTTGCAATTGTAGCAGTGAGTTTGGTGAAGCACCAGGTGCTTTAGTAGGTTGATACATTTTTAAATTGCAACTGGTGTATTTGAACACTGTTGGAGAAGAGCGGGTTGCTTCTAAATCCTGCAGGCTGTGAACTGTAGGCTCCTGAAACTTTTTTTTTTTTTTTCTGAGGAGATGCAATTTTTCATGATTGAAAATGCAGGCTGTGCAGAACCTGTGGTCTCACTTTATTACCTTTAATGTATTTAGGAATACTTTATAGCTCCAGATTTATACCCGTCTTTCCATGGAAATAGATATTCTGTGGAGCTGGCTGTCACCTAATTCAAGATCTGTGGTTTAAAGACTCAGTATTTACAGTGCTATTTGTCTCTGTTGCAACTGCATCAAATCTACTGCATCAAATCCATAGGTTACAGAAGTCATTGAAGTAGAACTGCTAGAATTCTAAACAGATTCTAAATGGGGTAACTCTTTCTTTCATCGAAAATGTGCTCATTCTGCATAGAATGATCAGAAAATCACAAAGGTGTAATTAATGTCAAGGTGATGTGTGTTAAAGCCAAGTGCAGGGGAAGACATGTAACGACTAGGTATGCAGTGTAAGGCAATTCTGTTGGTCTGATGTGAACACAGTACAGAGGGTCTCGTTGAACTAATTCAATATGTATATTGTCATAAGACTTAAATGTGATTACTGGAACACTAATGTCCATGTTTACTTAAAGAGCTTTTTTTCAAACTTTAATTGATAAATCAAAGTCTGAGAGGAAATGATTTTCTGCTTAGTACTGTTAATACATGTTGAGTCCTAGACTGATAACCACAGTCAAAACACACGCCAACATGATAAATACTCCTCTTGATAATCAAATAAAGTTGCTTTACAGTGAGGCAATAGGATGAGACAAATCATTTTTGAAAGATAGATTTATTATATCTCTGATAAAAAAAAATATAACATGTCAACTTTCAAGGGGCAAATACAATCCACCAGCAATTATTATTATTATTATTTTTTTTTTTTTAAAGCAAACATTTTATCCCGCATCGTGCATTTTCTTTTAATATTCGGTGCCGGCATGCCTTTTCCGCAGATTAGCTCTATTTTAGATTAGTTCTTGTCCATTAGTGATCTGAAAGAGCGCTTGCCTTTAATATTCTCAATTGCTTTAGCGCTGATAAAGATTTGTGTTATCCTCTCTCAGATAGGGTGCAGCATTTTACTTGATTTGTTTATTCAAGAAAAACCCAGAACGTCGCGCCTTTGATTACAACGAGATGTATAAACCTGCTGATTGGCTATTCTTCTCTGCATATGCAACAGAACATATACTGATTGCAAGGAAGTGGGGTTTACCACATGTGACTGCCTAGCAGTTGAATTGTGTTCTTATTAGCCCAGCAGAGTTTAATCAAGCCAGATAAATGCACTGTATATTGGTCCACAACATTGAGGGTATTTGCAGTTCCTATCAAGTAGTCTAAAAATGTACAAATTGCTGTTTTTGTTAACTACTAACTGAACACCCATCCAATATTTCTTACATCCACGTCTTATTGACATTTTTTTTTTTTTTTTAATGTATTAAAACATACAAGTTTGCATATGTACAGTGTACCGGTACAATACTGCAAATTGCAAACTGCACTGTTGCATGAAAGCAAATTCTTGCAGATGTTACAGAGCAACTTGGACCAGGCAACGCATGACCTGGCATGCCTGCTGGGAAGACCTGTCTTCACGGAGCTGGTGCTGCTGCAGGTTTGCGCAGATTAGTCATGAAAGTCTTTTGACCTCAATCTGTCAGAGCAAAGCGCCAACAGGGCAGAATCTTATGGACCTTGAGAGTGTGTCTGCAAAAAAACGATGTATTCATTTGCAATCAGTTATGGGCAGATAAGTGCTGCATTCAGACTGTGCAACTGTCCCTTCACATCACATTACATGATGGCTTAGAGGTGAGAAACAGATCCAACAGGATTTCCTTATTCCTTTGCGTATTTGCGTATTCCTTTCTCTTAACCCACTGCATGCATCTTGTTTATAACAGGCCAAGTTTTGTGAAGTGTGATGTGTTTTTGAAAAGCCAACTTTCAAGACCGCCGGGGAACTTTATTTATCATATTGGAAATTAAGAAGGATTGCGATTTCCAACACACTGAAGTGAATAAGTAGTTCAGTACTGGAGAAGTCATAACTTAAATCCAGCCTGCACAGGTCCATGTCATGTTTTGGCATGCCTGAGCTATGTGACAGCCAAGTGCCTGGCATACTAAGAAACGCAAGGAGCGGCGCTGAAATGTATCACCATGGTGTTTCAATTTTCAAGCTGTCGTTGCTATTTACTTACATTTTCCATGCAACACTCGCGTTCAAGAATAAACTAATAATTCCTCTTAGATTGTTTTATATAATCGGGAAGTCACGTACCAGAACTCCTGGCTCATGTCTTCCATGAGGCCTCTCAATGCCCTTGGGGTGCACACACACACACACACACACACACACACACACACACACACACACACACACACACACACACACACACACACACACACACACACACACACACGCACAGACAATTTCCAGTTTTTGATAAAATGTCCCGCCAAGACTAACACTCAAAAAAAGCATTATTTTCAGTTTCTTAAAATAAGCAGCAGTTACATGCACTGTATATGCTTTGTTATTATTATTTATATAGTTAGGTTAAAATAATGTATATAAAAGCCTGCTTGGCCTATAATGGAAGCTGCTCGAAGATCAAGTGGTATAGATAAGCCATCCATTACATTTGTCATTAGCTGTAAAGAGGTCTCTCTCCATGAAATCTCCTCCATGTAATGTTGTGTGTCACTTATTTAATAGCTGGGTATAAATTGTTACGCTCAGCATCTCCGACCATAGTAGCATAATCCTTGTTTCATTGCTCAAACGCATGAGCCAAGGACTATACAGTGATATTAAACTAGGAAAAACTCTGCCCCATAAATCAGTGGCCTTTATTGACTGAGTAAACATACAAACTTACAGCTGTACTAAGATATTGCTTTCTGAAGAATAACACCAAAGGGGAAGAACTGTGAAAGTCAGAAAGTGATGTGAGTGAAACAGAACAGAAATCCAGTGACGCTGTGAAATGACTCTGCTGGCTTAGGCTAGATGAACCATTATTTTAGTTCAGAGGGGAGACTCCCTTTTAGACTCCGTACCCCATTTTATGATATTCCTGTGTGTTTTTTTTTTTTTTTTTTTATTTATATAAAAAAGACCCCCAATGCAGTCTATACCAAATAACCCAGACAAGCTGTACCATGACAAGACCAGTTTTAGAATGATTTAATATCAGGCCCTGTCTTATGGAATTAACATGTTGTGTACTAACTGTATTTGACCATGGTCGGGCATGTAACCCTAAATGCATGTGGTGGCTTCCCACTGCTTTTCGTCCATTGGCCATCTGTGTTGAAGGGAGTACACCATGCATCAGATTCTCTAGGCTTTTTACTTGGAATTGTCGTCATTCTTTCACGAAAAAAAAAACAAACACAAATTACAATTCTAAAATCAATAAGCAACAACTTGTGGTAAGACTTTACAAACCCCCAAATCAAATGATTTTCTCCTGACAATTACATAGCACTGAGAATCAAGTCCTGAGTGTATGGAGAACGCCTATACAGCTTGGACACTGATATAGAAACAAAATAAGAAACACACTTTAAATTAACAGTACCTCACATTATAGTTTTATTTATGCTGTTCCAGTAATATAAAAAAGCTGCATTTCACTTTTGCAATTGGCAAGACAGAAATTCAAAGGCTTTGTCCAGGGAGCACACATTCCTAATGTTTCACGAGAAGGTCTCAAAAGTCATGACTGTTCTTCTTTACAGACTTCTCATTACATACTTAAAACTTTCCTGGATGAATTAAATGCAGGAATCATTCTGGAAATGTGACACATTGCTCCTGAACACCTCATTGGCTCATTCGTGGGTATCAAAGGTATTTATTTTTGTATGTGTTTAATTGCAATATTTGCTATTTTTTCCTTGTACAATAATGCAGTCCTGTTAGAGACTTAAAATATTACAAAAATATTCCTTTGTTTTGTTTGGGAGTATTGGGCTTCAGTAGATATTACACATCTAGTTGTTCTGCAGTAGCCACATACAGTAAATGTAATCACTGCACACAGATTGATGAGTCAATGCCTCCCCTTTATGAATTCATCAGAACGAACCCACAGTTGCACCATGCTTTTGTATGGCCTCAGGCCTTGGCTAGTGTCCTCATCAGTAAGGGAAGCAAACACTGTAGAAAAACATTGTTCAAGTCAGTGGGAGTCAAAGTAGTGATTTTTCTCTTATGAGCGCATGTGTATTCCCTCTAGTGTTCTAACCCTAACAAAACAAAAACAGCCAGAATGTGGAGCTTTTCAGATATAAGGAGATATAAATACCATGCTGTGCCTTGTTACGCCTCCCTTTGCCTCCCCCAACAATACCATGCTTGCCAACGATCCCTATATGGTCGGGACAGTCCCAATTTCCTAGCAAACACCCCACGTCCCGATGCATAGGAGGAAAGTCCCATAGAAATTATTATTATTTATTCTGCCCAGTAGAGTTAGTGAAAACCACACGCTGTGCTCTTCGTGCGGCTGAGACACCTGCTGATCACTAACTTATACAAAGGGAAGAACGCTTCATTATGTCTATTTTTGTTGTCATGATGGTCGTGTCGTGTTGAGTTGGGGAGGACACATCTATTATATGATAATGACTGTTTTTTGCGTTTGACTTAACCCATGTGTGTGATGCGTATGACAACAACCGCCCCCCCCCACTCCCCCCCCCAGGACCCAGAGACAAGTGACCCGCTGAACAATTCCCAAATGCTGGCAGGTTATATATTAAAAAATTGTAACTGCTGTACATCAGTAAGGAATAATCTGGAGCCCACACCATGAAATGTAAATATGTATCCCTTGCTGTTCATAAGGTTTTCAGGGTCTCTGGTTTCCTATTAAAATACAATGTGGGGGTGTGGTGGAAGAGCAGATCTGTAAATTGCGGTCCTTAATAGTTTCTAAAAAATAAATACCATTCAAAATGTAAATATACTTTACCAAGATGTGGGCATCTTGTATTAGGACACCAAACAATGTGTCATTTTAGCCTTTATATACCGACTTGCATGAAAGCCTCTGGGTGTGTAAGTAAATGAATTGCATGCTGGACCTGATAAAGTCATCAACTAGACTATTCTGATAATTCTCCAGGATGTTCTGTTAGAGTGGTTTGATTTAATGTGGAGACTGATAAGACAGCACATTCATCTCTTTGAAAATGTTTGCTCATTTGTACTCATAGCCACCACCGTCCATGTCAGGAGAATCTCTGCAGGGATCCACAGACAGCCGTCTCGGCTAAAGGGCTTTCAGTGCAGCCAATGGGTTCGTCTGCATCAGGACACTCCATACAAACCTGATATGAAATGTAATTTAATGTAGATAAGAGTTATAGTTACAAAGGAGGTATATATGCTCTCTGAATTAGACCATAAGTCGCCTATTTAATGTAATAGAAAAGCCTTAAGCTTTTTTTTTTTTTCAGTCTTTACTTCAGGGAAAAACCCTCTCCTTATTTTAAAAACCAGTAGCTAATATTATATAGCCAGTAGCATATTAGAGCAGAAATAGTTAGTTTGAATTCCCGTGTACCGTAATTCTGTTTAACACTGTATTTAGGGAGTACACTTTCATTCTACACTGGGTTTTCCATTGCTATTAATTTAATTCAGTAGCAAGCGGTTACACAGTTTTGTCTATATTCACCTTGACTACAGCATGTAATACATTTTAATTAAGAAGTCTTTTTAATTAGCGTGTTTGACTGTGGCTTCTGCAAAATACATATCTTAATGTAGCATAGGAATTCCTGCTTGGTATTTCTCGAGAGTTTTCCCCACGGCTCAGGAAATGCCAAACCGTTCCGAAATGCTTTAGTGAACTGCAATTTTCACTTCGAAACAAAATGCCAGCACTGGTTTGAATTAATTACCAAGTGCCGTAGCGCTCTTTAGCACTGTATTTAGTGGGTAGAGTTTCAGAAGTAGTAAATAAACAGGGACCTTAGACACAACTATTTTTATGAAAAACGTAATTACAGTATTACCACTTAGTATATACCACATTCAAGATGGTTGTGGTTCAAGAAACCAAAAAGGCAACAGTGGCTCATTTTTCTCTTTTTTTTTTTTTTTTTTTTTTTTTACAGTGGTATTATCACTGATTGATACAATTGTTCAACCCGTGTGAATGATCCATCCTTAGAGACAATGTCAACACCCGAGGAAAACGAAAATAGAACAGAAAATAGAAAAAAACAGATGATGGTGTGATGGGTCTAGAGTTTTTTTTTTTTTTTGTTTTGTTTTGTTTTTATGAAAACCTGCAAAACATTTTTAAAACATCTTACATCAGATCTTACAAAGAGGCGGGTGCTGTTTTAATAAAGCGTTGATTGCTCCGAAATCGAAGTCTTTCTCCATTGCAGAGGACATATTAGTCAGGTCTATTTCCTGTCTTGTTACAGCAATTCATTACACAAAACTGACATCTCAAACAGCCCGATATTCATTTTTAATATGTTCAGTGTTTTGAACCACACTCTTATTAAATAAAATGAGTGTGACAAAACACATTGTCCCACTTTGCAAGTCGCTTATTGTGTTGGATTCCACGGTTACAAGTGCATCAGTACATTTAAATTCATTTCAAACAGCCCATTAAATCCAGTAACAATGTTTACATGGACGCTGTCCTCGCAAATGAATGGATATGCATTCATTCGTAGCATATTTTTCAAGCAATGCAGATTAATGGGGCCACAGTTTCAGCAAAGAAATTAATGAGGTCTCCACTGCTGCTAGGGGTTGTCTAGTGCTCATATATCATAGAGGTGGCACTTTGAATTTGAAATGTATGTACAGATGCACTTTCACGTACATCCTTACAGCAGCTTTTAAAGAGCTCCTGCTGTACCCAAGCTGTTTCTTCTTAGTTTTGTGTTTTCCATTTGCTTTCAGAAACCAATTGCACTGCAACCAAATGGGTTTGTAAATGTGTTTTATGGTTCATTAGCTTTACATATATAGTAGATTATTCATGTGTATTTTAATTCTGTTAAGAATTAAGTCAATAGGTCAGTTATGCTACATCAATGTACACCACCAGTAATGGCTTATATTTAACAATGCCATCGGAGCAAAGAAAATTAATGACTTAGTATTACGATTTTAAAATAAAGTACTATACATTTAAGATAAAACTTCTCTTTGAATAACTCCTGCACTGTAGTGTGCTATTCCGTTTAAAAACCATTAGCCTGTTTAAAATCCTATTAGAGAAGCTTTTGCTATTTCTTTTTTGTAAACCGTCCCATTAGTTTTTAATATGATGTCTAGTGTATCGCTTTGACACCCTGTAATTAATTACTTCTGCTTCATAAAGTCAAATGAAACCTGCTGAATAATGTTGCGTTAACATTTTGAATTGGATATCGCTTTGTAATTTTCCATATTGCCCTTTCAAAATCTAACATGAAATACTGTGCTATCATTATGTCTTCCGGTAGACTTTTGCGATATCATTTCTGTTGCTTATTTGGTTACATGGCGTCAAATAAAAGATCTAAATGATTTTCATATAGTTTTGTTTATGTTTTATTATCTCAGTCCTAAAATTGTAGGTGATGCAAAATATTTGCCCATAGCTGTAAAATATATATAACCATTTAGTTTCAATCACCCTGCTATGCAAATTCAATAATAACTTAATGATATTAAGGTGCAATAAACTATCATATTTTCTATTTTTTGTGTTTATCTTTTCTAAAGATGGCCTGCCTTATTGAAAACTGTGTTCCCGTGATCTAAGATTAGTTCAGACTGTGATCGCAACATCCATATTTTACACTCTGCTCATTAGGTTTGCTATTCATACTGTCAATGCTACCTGATTTTCTATGTAGTGGGGGAAATCATTGTATTTCCCTATGTGACAGTACTGTATTACATTGCAGGCAGTAATTGGAAATTAAGCCAAAGCTATTTTGAGTAGCTGACACAGGGACCATTAGCTTTCCAAGTCTCTGACATCCCTTTTGTGAACGTCGGGTCGATTACACGATCTTTTATGCCTACATATAACTACAGAAAAAATAGCAACTTCTCAGGTGAAGAAGATGCAGTGTGATTATTACTACAGACCACCCTTCACGGAAAGTCGACTGTTGTAGCATGTCTGTAGAACCTATATGTTGCTCCTTTGTGGAAGTGCAATGCTAAGTGATACACTCTGTGTTCTCTGTGGCAAAGACACATTGTGCCAGAGCCTCCAGGCAACCCAGACTGCCAGCACAGAGCAGACAGATGCTGTTAATCTCTTATTCTCTCATTTGGAAACTTGTGCTGAGGTCAGGATATATAGTGAAATAAATGAGTACACAATGATTGGGGGAGTAGTTAAAATGGGTGTATTATGAGCTAATAGAATGTGTCCAGGTATTATATTGTATATTACAAGGCTTTATAACATGATTCAATGTCATTCCTTGACTGCTTGCTCCTTGAAAGGAGGTCAAGTTGACTTCTTGTGCCTACAGATAATGTCAGAGCAGTTCCCGGAGCGGAGCTGCCCTTTGAAGAGGAGACTTGCCCATCGAGTTGAGTGGACTCTGCCTGGCATTAGGGGATTTTATTTGAAAGCCCAACCCCAATGTTCTAAAAGGCAACTTTAGCCACGCACAATGTTGGACGTGCAAGCTTGGAAACAAAATCCTCCTCGCAGTGCAAAGCTTTGTAAAAGGCGTATGATGCTGAGACAGCAGTACTTCAACATCCCATATCAACAAACACACAGTTTCATCTACGATTGATTAGAACGTGTCAACACTTTATAACAAGCTTGTAAAATGCAATTCAAAATATAGATTCATGTTGAATACACTGCAGTATCAATTGAAAGCATAATTATATATAATTGTCCTAGTGAACAAAACAAGACACTCATTGTCACTTGACAATATAAGCTTACCAAAAAAATTATCTAATATTACTCAGAAACAAAATCTGTGTAAACATACAAATCACATTCTGTGAAATGTATGAGTTCCAAATATAATGAAATACAGTTTCTTAAATAATGCTTACTGCTTCAATATGTTTAGTAATAATATGAATCCAAGGGACGATTAGAAAAGGGGTACCACAAGGCCGAAACCAAACCGCCATTCCCATAATCAGTGTCACTAATGTAAAATATATTTATAAAAGAGAGACTCGTAGCCTGTGTCATGCATGAGCGACCTTTTGTATTTTTTAACACAGCAAACGTGCCCTTGGCTGCATCCCTATCTGAGACAACGTGGTTTGCAGTACCTGTCAACGGGAACAAGTGTGAGACGGAGGCAGCAGAGATACAAAAAGAAAAAAAAAGTACACCCTGTCACGGAGAAGCTATCATGTATAAAAGCTAACAGAGCGTGCTGCACATCGGAACGATCAGAAAAGATCTTTTTTTGTCCTCTCTCTTTAAGAATCTGCAAACTGATTTGGAGCCCAAGTGTGCAGGTGTAAATTGAACTCACAGCTGTGATTGAAAGGCCAGCTTGGTACTGAATCCTCTTTACTCACTCGTGGGAAGCCTATGCAACAGAGTGCATATATCTTATACATGGAACCAGGAGAGGCTTGGTCAATGAAGCTGCTCCTTCCATAGAAAACCAAATCAAGCTTCTTCCAGTCTAGCGAATCTTGAAACTCGCTCTCCCTCCACTGTCTATTTTAATCAATTCAGCAGGACTGGTGAAACAAAAAAGGCTTGTATTTATGTATTTATTTATGCAAAAGAAGCCAGTCGACCTTTAAATCATTTATCACAGTTTACCATCCAGTACCCAACAACCAATGACAAATAATGCCACCAGCATTGTAACTGTAAATGAAATGGAACATCTATCAGAGGTGAATACAGTAAATGCTGAAGAAAAAACACTTTAAATATCAGCATAACCCCATTACAGTTTTGGAGTTAGGTATTATATAATAAAAGCTTTGTCACCTCGCTTGTTGGATTTTTTTTTTTTTTTTTTTTTTTTGATCAGTCACAATCCAGTACATTTCTCCTGTATAGTGTTTATTTATTTGTATTGATTTCTTTATGATTTGGAAGAGCTCGCATGCAGCACAGGTATGCATTAGGGGGGGAGGTTTCTGTATGAATACATCAAATGACAATGCTGAAGAATGGCATGGATTTCTACATGCTTATGGATAAACACGGTTAATAGATTTCTCTGCTAAGGCTGCTGCTTTCTCCCACCATGGGGGTGATTCAATCAGGGCTGCTAATCCCAATGGAAATACACACAAGCTCGAAATATCCCACTATTTGAAAATACAGTTTGATATCCCTTAAACTGGCAACATTTTCTTCTGAAGAACCCTCAATATGGCAATGGATATGGCAGCTGCATTAAATCAAAAAAGTAAAAATAGTATTACCACTGTGTTATTATTCACTGTAACTGCCTCTCGGGCTGGACCTTTCCCTGCTGTTTTATTTGTTTCGTCATAATCCTGATTACTTACATTTTAGAAGAGTAAATTGCTTCAAATCATCTTTAATCTCACCTTGTTATTTCATAGTGTTTGCAGTCATTCATTTTCCTATAAAAACACCTTGCTGCCTGTTTTTATAGATTCTACGTATTACTTCTGCAAAGACGCAGCTAATCTGATTTTGAATCCTTAAGCACCACTAAGGCAAAGGTAAAACAAAATACAGGGGTAGACCTCATTTTTTACATGTCCACATAAAGTTAAATGACTGATCTTCCATTCGAAACAGGTGAGCTGCCTCAGTTGATTCTCATCCAAACACTGAAAGACTGTCACCTCCGTTGCTCCGAATGAAGTCTTCCATGAAAATCGAATTCGGCAGCTGTCAGTTCTTTTAACTCCTGAAAGGAACCTTCTTTGTCAGCCTGGCATAGATCCATCTACCAGTAACAGGTATGTAGGGGTTTTAGTTTGAAACTGCTCTTGCAACACAATTCATTGCTATGGGTGCTTGTCAGGTGGTCAGTACAAACCAATGGAGCTGTGAACAGATAATGAGAGTGGTCATACTGTGCGCCATTTTGTTTTCCCACTGAGCAGTGAAGTGGTTCACATCAAGTCACAGTTGGAGTCTACAAATTCTTAACTTTCACATTAGTGAGAATTTTGGTCCTACACACATGAGCACATATATATATATATATATATATATATATATATATATATATATATATATATATATATATATATATATATATATATATATATATATATATAATAATTTAGTTTATACAGAAATTACTGTGACCTCAATCAAGGAAAGGAAATGACTGAGAAGATAGGAGAGAGTAAGAACAAAGAATAGAACAAAGAGGCTTTATTTGAAACTTAAGAAAACAAGGTGGAGGAAGCTGTAACAAAAATTGATTTCACAGCAACATTAAAACGCTTCTGTGAGCAGACCCTGCTGCTGTGTCTTCGTATGGCTAATGCATTATTTAGATCACTCTGCTGGTACAACATGTTGCGCCTGTTTGCAGTGATTCAAATTTTAATGTTTGGTGCTAATCAGAAACTCAATAAGGTTAAATCTCACGTGCCAGTAGACAGCAGATTTGCTTCTACAGCTTGTTATTTGTTGTCAGCGTCTGGTGATTTCACTGGAACGCTGCTGAAGTGGTATTGTCACGCAGGTGTTGTTTGTAACATAAGAGGCTCTCAATGGCTTGATCTAATGAAAAGTTAGATGCTATAGTGTTTATCTGAAAGCTGCCTGTACATAAAACCTTTACATTACCCCTCTTAATGGTCACATCAAGCAATATGGATAACTGGAGCAGCTAAAATGCAGTACCAAGAATACTGAACACCCCAGACAGGACAGCATTGTGTAAGCATATGCTCTATAAAAAAAAAAAAACTTTCAAAGTGTTTTGATGATGATGAAATGATCCTGTCTCACATTGCCCATTATTGTTTTGTGGTTTGTCATTGTGCTTCCCAATGCCAGGTACCCATTTGTCACTGTATACTACTGATGGAAACATTCCTTTCCCTGATCTCTTCCTGTGTTACAGGTAATAGGAAAAATATGCATGGAGACTTACAATATGAATGACATCAATTAATCGATTAATCAATAGCATGGCAATTGATGGCTGCAAGGGGTTTTCTTTATAGACTTCAACACAGGCACATTTTCACATGAGTTACACACTTTACTATCAGATGTTGATAACCAGGCCATTTGCATGTTACACTACAAGACAGGACAACTCTGTGTTCTTCTAAATGTAACTTTATTAAGATTAGTGTATGTGGCTGCGTGAGACATTCACTTTGAAATGTGACCCAGATCTCCTTTGTCTTTTATAATTAAATGTGCGAAAGGCTTTGATTTTAAACACTGGTCAAACCCCTGGTTTTGTTGAAAATACAAAATACTATGCTATCTTACAGAAAAGCTAATTAATTACAAAGTCATGTTTCAAAGATCTTAAGAGATGTTTTTTTAGACGTTTTCTACAAGTACAACAGCATGGAGCCAATTATCTTATTCCCTGCTGCTTTAAATATGCATATGAAATGCATTACAATAAATATTTATTAAGGAGCATCTTGAAATATCTGGCACTTGTGACTGACAGCCATAAATGTACAATATTCTGCTGCAGCAACAGATGATTGAAAGAAAGCAGAGACAATACTCAATCAGCTTACACTTACAGTAAAATTTAGAGGCGACACCAACAAGATTCCACGACCACGGTACCAACACAGGTCACAAAAGGTCAAGCAATTGTTAATAATCAATGTCCTGTATGTTGAATAAACTGCTTAATATGAGAATCCACGATTTTCACCGTCAACCGGACATCACAGATGGCATCGTTCAAGTTGAATAATAATGTTTGGGTTATTTTTTTGGTTTTGTTTCTTTCTCCACAGAATATGTGCCAAGTGATTAATAATTTTCCAATGCTACAGTATTGCCAGGAGATATAATAACACAAGTTTTCATAATTCGATACAGTTCAGTTGGTTGGACAGACAGGCACAAGAGACGGGATGAATATTTCTACAGGCTCACAATCCTTATCTGCTTACACTGTACAGTTATGGCCAAAAGGTTTGCATCAACCCATAGTATTAACAGATTTTGCTCCAAAAAGTCAAATGAAACCTGTGGAATGTTAAGTTAACACATTGAATTACATACCGCTTTGTAGTTTTAGCCATATACTTAATGAAAATATGTCACATTTAGAAATCTAACATGATCCACTGTTCTACTGGTATGGCTTCCAATAGACTTTTGCAATGTCATTTTGTAGTTTCTTCGATTACATGATGTTAAATAAAACATCTAAAATATGTTCATATTATTATTATTATTATTATTATTATTATTATTATTATTATTATTATTATTATTATTATTATTATTATTATTATTATGTCTCAATCCTAAAATTCTAGGTGATGCAAAACGTTTGACCATAGCTGTGTATATACACTATTTTCCAATTATGTTGAGTTTTACTTGTGGAAGCATCAGTTCAAAGAACACATCTACAAACAAACTATCCAAGAGATAAAAAATATATATAGCTGTTTGATAAAAGCAGTCATCTCTTAATGCACAGCCTGGACCTGTGTTTATCTTTTGAATGCATCATCATGTATGAAGTGCTTCCATTCTGAAGTTGTTGCAGCAATGGTCATTCTGGAATTTACTCAAGCACAACAATGCAGATCGTATTCCTGATAGTCTGAGATACATGTTCATGGAAAGGCCTGTACCCATTAGACTGGCTTTACTTGTAATTAGCACTTGCACAAAAGGCAAAGCATTTGGTTTGCTGGCAAATTTTTCTTCTCTAAATCTCAGTGCTGTGTATAAAGTTTACCGTATACGAAATTGTTTCAGATGTTATACTGTTTTACTGTTTTAAAAAAAAACTTTCGAAATAGCACTACATGTATTGTATGTGTATTGGGTACCTACCCCGCTGTTCCACTGGGACATTATTGTAAACTGGCATGTTCCCCAAAAGGTCAGATAGAGCAATGGAAATGCTTGACATGTACATTATTGCATGCCATTTATCGCATTGAAAAAATGACATGACAATCAAATGGTCTTTCACAATCCACAGTACATTATACTGTAGGATGCTGAGTGCAAGCTGGTGCAAATCATTTGAGAGAAGAGCATCTATAATTGGAAACATATTGCCCAGAACCTCATTATTACATATAATAATGTTCCAGACCAGACCAGTTGCCTTAGTTTCAAGAGCCCTCTCTGCTTGGCTGCCCTTGAGACATTAGTAAGAGGGAGTGTCCTGATTAAACATGAAATAGTCAGGTAGATGTAAAAAGACCATTTAAATGGCATTAGAAGTTCCTTCCTTGTTTAATCAGGGTGCAACATGTTGTTTTATTTGTGTCCATTGTTTTGAAAACTGATCTTTAAGTTCTGGTGCTACAGGTGGAAGGTAGTAGATTTAAACAGAGCAATGATAGCATTAGGAATGGCAAAAGGATGCTTCTCCTTGTTCCATAAGCTTCGTTCTTGTTTTTGACACTGCATGCCAAGAAGCTCAATTGGATTTTGTGTGTCCACCGCAAAACTGATTTCAAACCAAATATTTCAAGATGAGGGGCTGGTGCATTAACATGCGATGTAATGCCGTATTTAGAAAACTTTGCATTGAAGCAAAAAAGTCCAAATGAAAGCTGTTGTGTTTGTTTTATTTTATATGGGAGTAACTAAAGTGTAGAGTGTGTTAATATTGATGGATTAAGTGCCATAAACAGTGCAATAATAATGCTGTGTTCTTTCAACAACAGCGGACTGAAGCCATCTCAAAATTCAATGAACCTTGTGTCCCGTCGTTCTTCTTTATGGTTCGTTTATGATCACATCGTAAAGTGACACAATAAAACAAAGACTCAAAAGCACAAAAGCATATACACATATCTAATAAACAAAATAAATCTCAAATCGAAAACTTGTTTATTTGTTTGTTGAGTGTCTGGGAGCCTCTGCAAACTTTTTCTAACTTGAGGTTCATTTTAATAAAAACCCCTCATCATTTCTACAATTTATAATTAAAACAAATTTCAAAAACCTGACAGTCTCTGAATCTACATATGCATGATAAAGCTTGGTGACTGCAAAAGTCACAGAATCATTTTAACAATCTTTTCATTTAATTTGGATAAATCATGGATACAGAATTGACCCGGGGTTCCAGCACAAAGCCAGTAAGTGTTTTACCTGAAACGGATCGCCCTTTCCTCCGGTATTATTCCACGCTTAAAACAAAGATGATTTAAAAGAGGCTGTTCTAAATGTTACCCTATTTGACTTTGTTAGTTGATCCACCAGGATAAGCCACAGCTAGGTTGCATTATTGTTTTACAGCACTGAGGAATCACTCAGGATTACACTTAGAAGTAACGAATTCTCTGGTTCTGTAAAATGCCCAAATTGCGGCTTGAATGAATATGATGACAATATTGGAGCAACAGAACTCAGAATCACTCAAAATGATTAAACACTGTAAAACAGCAAGAGAAACGTAACAATGTAACCAGTTAAATCTCCCAATTTATGCTTATTAAATCACTTTAACCATTTAAATGCACTCACCTTGAACTAATGGCCTTTGGTTTCTTTACTAGACTGAAGCGCAGCATAGTAGGAAACGACTGAAGTGTGGGCTTACTTGTCTTTTGTAGACACTTATAAATAAGATTAATTGTTTTCTGGGGGAGCTTGAAAAGTCTCCCAGCCCTTCAAACATGGTATTATTTGAAAGTGGCAGTCGACAGCTTATTTGATGTTGGTAGCATTACATAAAAAATGAGACAGCTTGAGTCAATCACTGAGTTCCCGAATTCTTACCTGACAGGTTTTTGAACAGCTCATGTCTCTGGTTCTGCAAATAGAAGTATAGCTTTTTGTTATCAGCAGTTTTGCTGTAAGTAAGCATGAAGAGCCCCAGCCAAGATACATTTGTCTGTAGAACAGAATAACTACTGTACAAATGATATGCTTTCCTCCAGAGAGGTTTTTCATATATAGATGCGCTGTCAAAGGCAAGACAATGTGAGTGCCAACTTTGTTTACATTTAAAAGAGTGCTTTCTGAATTCAGTTCGATCACATATTTGCTGGCTTGTCTGTAGTTATTTAATGCATGTCTCTTGCTGGTACATTCATACGGAACACTCTTAATTAAGGCTATGATAGTTGTCGGTGGTATTTTAGATCTTAACCTTTGAACAATGGTTTAAAAAAAAAAAGGAGATCCAGTTCATTATAGGCCCTGTAGTTATGAGGTTAATTGGGGTATAATGAAGCAACGTGGGCATTAGTTAAGACGCAGGAGTGATGTTTGATAAATCAGCAACATTTACTGTTATTTCTGTTCATAACTGCAGCATGATGCACTTGTTTATAGACAAAGGTTTTCATCAGCGGTATTTCCAGCTGGCCTCTTAGCGTCTTGTGGTGCATGTTACTTGAATAGTAACGGATGAGACCAAGCTGCATATCCCAACAGCAAGGGCCCAGCCAAGGACAACACAATCAGTTGATCAACTAGGCTATTTCTTTTGTGTGGCAAAAAAAAAGGGTCTGCATCTGTGCTCAAGGTAGTGCTTGATATTAATTTACTTATTGTCCTGAGCAGAGTTCAAATCCCAGTCCAATCTATTCAGCACCAAGTCAACTCTTATTCAAGGTAAGCGTAGATGCTTTCCTCCTGGTGGTATGCTGTAGGGAAAATCCTGAGATTATGAAAGTTACACTGACTCAATTAAAAAAAAAAAAATAAAGGTTATTTTGCTGAGATCAAGCCTGTGTCTAAATGGTATGAGTCCAAGTCATACAATATTTCATGTAAATATCTTGGTTTGGCTTAGAATCCATTTTTCAGAAGCTTTTGGAAAGCTGAAACAGTATTTCCCCAATTTAATTAAAAAACATTCTCATATCAAGCCAACCAAGTTGAAGCATAATAGCAGCCATTTAGTACACATCTAAAACATCAGAAAGCATGACTCAAAGCCTCTCAACCATGTAACTCACTTCAGCTGCCAACTATAAAACGATACCCAGCATTTCCCACAGAGCAAAGCAAATGCAAAATAAAGATTTAAAAAGCGAAATTGCTACGTGCAGTGTGCTGCACTTGATCCTGATTATATATTTGGAGATGCAGCTGCTGTGTTACTTTTACTTAAGTACTTTATGTTGAGAAACTTGTCGCAGATAATTGACTTTAAGAACGAGTTGTCAGCTTGGCGTTGTTTCTCCACGGCACACTTAGCAAGCCGCAGACTGAGACCGTGAACATCTATGCTTGGGCCGGCTGATGTATTACTGCAGCTTAACAGTATGTTGTATTTGTTTATTACTTTACTAATAGGTATTGAATTGCACCCTGGATTACTTTGATTATGTTCGTCTACCTCATTCCACAATTCTAAAATGGCGATAAACGTGGCCAGGTTTCCTATACGGGCCACACTAAACTGGACTGCAAATTACTACCAGCAATCGCAGAGTGGTGCATTCTCATTCCATAACAGTGCAAGCCATTCCGGGTTTTACTGCAAGCCTTAGTTGTACAAAAGGTGCCTGGGGTGTTTAATTAAGCCCATTTTAAAAGCTGAATCTGCTGAGCAATGGGAAGTCTTAAATTATACCTTGTAGTTGAACTGATGTTTAACTTCACTGGACCCTTTGCATCTGCAATACTCTCAAAGTGTATGAACTGTATGGTACAGCATTATCATGAGCAAAGCATCAGGGAAATTCACCTGGATGCATCAGCCACTTATTGTTAGGGGTAATACTGGGAGAACAACGAAGAGGTGGTTGATGCAATCTAGTGCTGTAAACTGCCCAACAAAATGGCAGCTGTGGCATATTGGGCCAAGATACATGTTGATCAAATCAGTCCCTTTAGTCAAGTTGAATAAGCAGTAAAGAAAACAGGGCTGATTAAAATAAATAGCTCTGGAAGTACCCTATCATTTCCCAGACAAGCTCCTTACAGGCACTTTACTGTACACATTTACAAGGGCTGGGTGACTCGCATTTCCTGACACCATCTGCTGCAGACACATCTGGCTGCGTTCCAAGGCATAGCTTTGCTGTTAGTTTGTTGGTAAATGGCAATTTTCTTTATCGGTATCCCAATAATAAGCTTCCAGGTAGATTACAAAAAAAAAACCTGGATGAAGTGCTTGTTCGGTTTCAAGTATGCTTTTACTTAATGTGTTGTTGTAACGTACTGTAATTGCTTAGTACCTCATACTGTGTTTAAGTTCAGATATCATGAATTTATTTCATTTGCTATTTACTGTAAGAAGTGTATTGTCATTTTCTTTTTTTCATTCTTTTAAGGCAAAAAAAGTCATACATTTTTTGCAGTGTCTACGCACCCCAACACTCCTTTTAAAAGGATTCCCTTAGCAAAGTGTAATAAAGCATGGTAAAGCATAGGTAATATTTGTAAAGTCAAGAGAGGTATGGCAAAACAAGGGTACACCATGATAAATGCATAGTATAACCATGGCAAAAGCATTTCCCATTGTAAACTTATCTAAGGACTCGCATAGGCCAATGAAAACAAAATAGATAAAACATAATGATTAGTTAATGGTTATCAGTGATCTATATGTTAACATTCCACAGAATGGGAGAGGTAACTTAAATGCATGATAAGACCTTACGCTAACTCAAAGAAAGAGAAATATAATGGTTCAATCATGCATCCAGGTTTTCAAAACGGGCCACTTCTCGGTATTGTGTTGCCACGGAAAGCTATGTTTGTGCTTCCGTGCTTCCAGCGTTCCAGTGAAATCAGCATGCCAGAGACACACTCCTGGGGGTTGCATGCATCCTTTTTAATGACATCAGCCGACAGCCACAACCCCTGATGTAAAAAAACAAAATAAAGTACAGACAGAAAGCAAAAAAGAAATTAGAAATAATCACTGCTGACATGCTTGCTTTTAAATAAAAAAAAAAAAAAAAAAATCTCAAATAACTGGAGCTTTGTGTGTGTGTGTGTGTGTGTGTGTGTGTGTGTGTGTGTGTGTGTGTGTGTGTGTGTGTTGTGTTAAAAGGTTTCCTTTCTCTTCACCCAGTCGACCCTGATTACTTTAATAACACTAGGCTGGGATTATGTTGAAACACACTCAGTAGTTTACATGTTTGGCCTCATTAGATTGCTATGATTTTTTGTACAGGTAGTCTGTTTTATTTAATAAACGAATACCATGCAATTTAGAAGACAAGAGATTTATTTATTTATTCATTTATTTATTATTTTTGCTTATGTGGGGGGGTAGGAAGGTTCAATTGCTTTCAAAAGTACATAAACTGATCAAATACTAGCCTTCCCATCTGGATAGATTCGATTACTTTGGTTCAACACTAAATATGTTCTTCGGTGGAATGAAAAGGGTGTAAAGTGGTTATATTATCATTTTTTAAAAAATCACAGGCATATGAAATTAGATGCTGGTTCTAAAAATATGTTTTTTAAATAATATTGAAACATGAAATATTCCGGAAAGTGGTTGGCCTATTTCATTATTTACTGCATGCAGATTGAACCCCATAGGCTTAATTGAACCATCCAGAATATGGCTGGATTATAATCCTAGCTGTGACTAAAATGACAGATAGCAATGCAAAAGTTAAATGTTCAAGTTTGCACTTTAAATCATCTTCTAGATGAAACCTTTGTCCAAAATGTTATTAGTTTTTTTAGCATTTCTCATAATAAGACTTCAAGGAATAGTGTGTCGATGAATATTTGAATCCTATGTAGTTGTAATTATTGACCAGTCTGTTACTGTCATGTTTTCAAGTATTGTTTCCATATATTCCATGTTTGATGTTTGCTATAAAATCAGTACAAGAAAAAGGATAATTTGAAAAAAAACAAACATCTATCGTCTGTAAAATCAAATGCAATGATCGCACCATGTAACTTTTCAGCATGCTACCTCTGTGATGCCTGTTTTGCTGTTTATTGGCTGCTGCAGAAATCAAATGTGTTTGTTAGCTCAGAAATGCTAATCACTAGAATCCCAGCCTTTAAACCAGGCTGTTTCTAATTCACATGAGTCCAATCTCGTTTTCTTGTGTGGTATTGATTTGTATCACATTTTTTATGAACTGGATCCAAAGCCCTTGTTTAAAAAGTTATTGTAGTTTCTGCTTCAAGACGAAAAATTCAGAGCTGCTGCACTGGCTGAATCGTGTTGTCTTGCAATGTTTGAATCCAGATTATTAGTATTGTGAAGCTACCTGGAAACACATTGTCCTGGAAACAAAATGAATGCTGTGAAATCCTTTGAGGTGTCATGCCTATTCTGTGTGTAAAATTGAACTGCTACAAATACAGGGCAGATCTGTGTTCCTGGCGATCCCTCTTCCTTTTTTTTTTTAAGTCTCAAGTTTGCCTCACTGCTGGGGCAAAACAAATGGTTTCTGCTTGAGGTGAATGACAGCATTCAGAAGGCTGTACTTTTAACTGCAAAACAAAGAAATCTTCCATCTCCTAAAACCACAGTGAAAGGAGGTACATTGACAGACTCCGCTCTCCACGACCTTCACAAGGTCAGTCTCAGCTGGAGAGAGGAGTTATTAAGCATGCTGTACACAGACCTCCTTTTTTTTTTTTTTGCAGAAATGTAAATGCTTCTTTCACCATTGTCTTTTCCAATTAGCATATTCAACAATCAGTCACTGTGATGCTTGCAAGCATCGCAGAAAGAGACACCGTTCTTGTTTTATGTTGAGCACATTAATGCTCCAGCATGATTGTCGTAGAGACATGTTTATTGATGTATTAGACTCATCTACGGCTGGAATGAATTTTGCAGATTAAAATATGACAGAACCAGGTATTGTCTTAAAGACAAGTGGGATGACAATTGCTGCCTTTCCAATCTGGCTTAATAGGAGAACACATAACCATTACCTTTTACCCTATTATAGGAGACTAAAATGTTGATGAAGCAATATGGTTAAGAGTTTATCCAGTGCTGTGATAGAATAATAATGATATGGCTATACTGTGCACTGTGTGATTATGTTTTGCAATAGTTGATGCAGCATTGCATATTAATATAGACAGGCACATTTTCAAAAATCTATATGTAAGTATTATTTAACTATTGCACTATTGTAGTACCAGTGTGGTACTGTATCAGAATCACCATTCCTTGCAGATCCGTTGTGTTGCCACTGTTTGTAACGATGTAGCCTTATTAGGGTTCGGCTGGAGTTCAGAGGAATATAGTGATATTCAAACAGTATCCCAAAAGTAGTTTCCAAACTGTCTTGAACAGGGTGTGTGTGTGTGTGTGTGTGTGTGTGTGTGTGTGTGTGTGTGTGTGTGTGTGTGTGTGTGTGTGTGTGTGTGTGTGTGTGTGTGTGTGTGTGTGTGTGTGTGTGCGTGCGTATGTGTGTGAAAAATGTGAAAGTGCTTGGTTTACCTTGTTTCTCACATCACATGAACTCTACAATACAATTTCCTTGATCTGCTTTATTCCTGCCCCCTGCCTACGTGACCAGCTATACCTCGGCCATTCACACCTATGCAAGGTTAATGTCTAAAGCCCCTTTCACACTGGCATGATCTACCTGGGTCAGAAAATTCTTTCCTCTATTTCTTTTTTTTTTTACTATATGGTTTGAAAAGTTGACTGTCCTAACAGGGGATCTCTTTAAAAACTTATGGGAGCAAAATTATTGTATTGTTCAATATCACGTGTGTCTCATTCTGTGCATTAGATTGGCTGATAGCCAAAAGAATCTGGAAGCACATTGAAGTTTTTAAGTGTCTCATCAATTGTGATATTTAATTAGTCAAAGGGCCTGAATGAATCCAGTAGGCCTGTCCTCACTTTCATAATATTATATGCTTCAAACTCAATTAACAGCTGAACTAGTCCCCTGCTTGTTCAAATTATATTGTCAAGCATTACACCATTTACATAGACATTATGGGGTCTATTTAATTTTTTTTTTTTTTTTTTAAAGCGCACAATTACTTTACCCCCAATGTTCAATTTAGAAGGTCTAATTATGTTCCCTCGGAGCAGCAATTCCTCACACAGCTGAAGAAAACTGAAGGTTCAGTGGTCGTCCTCTGATCCCACGATCAAGCCAATTGTTTATTTTACACCCACTGCTGTTTTCACACAAAGGGCAATTCATTGCCCCATTTAATAAAGGTCTGTCATGGTTCAGAGCATTAAAATAGACCAGTGCTCTTCCAGGAGAAAGAAGAGAAACATCACCTGATTTAAAAGATTGCTCAAAACATATTTTATTCAATGTTGCATTTCATGGCTTTGCTTAATTAGAGTCGATGCGTCTGTAAAATACCTTGCAGACATTCTTCCCAGTGAAAGGTTCTATACAAGTGTAATTTGTTGTTGTCCTCATTAAGGGGGAATGCTGTTTTTCAGTCCAGGACAGACCCCTGAGATGGAACAGCTCCTCCCAGAGGACTAGTGAATAGAGTTGTGGCACATTACAACACCTTTTCAATACTTTTCTAAATTTCACCAGGGTCAGGAAAACATACAAATATGATGTACTTATACCAAAAAAACAGCAGTGGTGGCCTCAGCTGAGCTTTGAGATCTCATTCCTGTAACCATTGCTGTAAGACCCTTGTGTCCTTGTGATCAAAGACTGCAGCACATCGAACACTTCTTTGTATTTGGCTGTATTTGTTTTCCACTGTAATTGCATCTTCTGTTCATTGGTACTGCCACGATTCAAGGGCATCCTTTTAATAGCGCTCAGAAAGCCTGGGTGAAAAGATTGGCCATTGTACAGCAGCAAAAAGAACTCAGAAGAGAACACCAGAAGACCAGAAGGCAATGCAACTAAATGCAGAACAAGCTCTTGGTGCGGACGGGTTCAACTTCCTGGAAGCCTGTCGATACAATTCAAAGCAAGAGTCAGACTGGTCTGAAGCCCTTGACACATGCTCCCTTTCAGTGGGTGGGAGAGGCACGGTACTGTGGTGAGACCACTAATACACTATCCACTCTACTGAAAGAGTGATGACAGCGCATTTCAGGCAGTGGGAATAGGGAGGGTATTGCTTTTGACTGGGATCTCCAGGGGTAACAAGCTAGTGTCACCTAGCATCTCCCATCGAATTAAACATCACACAAGAGATTAAGGGTTTGGACTCGAAGGGAAACTTGTATTGGGTATGAAAAATCATCGTTGACTGATGCGATCGTCTTGTTTGCCAAGCCTAACAAAACATATTACATATGATTCCCTTTTAAAATGTCTGTTTTAATTCCAGCAATAGCTTGCAGATCACATTCACTCATTTTCCACTGGTGCAGGTAAAATCATGCCTGGTTGTTGAACTGCATGATAGAGCAATGCACCTTTTCAAATATACAACAAGACACTACCTAAACACACCCTTGGGTTTGCAGCTCTTGTGTTAGGCCCTTCATTTAAAACACAAGCTTTATATATATGATGTTCCCCTCTGGATTTTTTTACTTTTGCTGTAGAACATTAAGATGTAATAAAGCAGTGTTTTATTGTTATTTTTTTGTATTTCATCTACCCCCAGTGACACATTGGCTTTATAGTGTCCCTGCAGTTAAAACTTCCAGTGGCAAACCAAGCAGTCAGCCTGTGCCAAATTTCATGGCAGGGCTATGTTTTATAGGACAACATAGCTACATACTTACAAAATGGAATACTTCGATAAGAGTAGGTAGAGTATTCATTTCACACCAGAGAGGGGTGTCTGAGTGCCCTTCATATTGCCAAGCTGTGTTTTTGTAAGTGTTTTAAAACGTACTTCACATCAATGGTTTGCATTAGGAAATGCTGTTGCAAAGCAGAGAAGCATGTATCGAACCCTTTGTTTTTATTTTCCAAAGGGTTTTGAAACCAAAGAAACAGTCGTTACAAGATTCAGCTACAGGGTACATATTATAATCAAATGCAATATTATAATGTCATTATTTTAGTATTGCTTGGTGACAACTTAATTAATTGTGTTATTATGAGTTTAATGATCATTTTTAGAGGATAATGAATTGCAATCACTGTATAAATATAGTAAAATAGTAATACTATGTTTATTTCATAAAGATTACAGTAACTCGAAATGCAGAGTACTGTAATAATACTGTTTGTGATTAAAAGGATTATAGAACGTTTTTTCCCCCTGAATTTCAGGTTCAAAGCTAATAGATTTGAGGTACTGGGTTCAAAGATGCCACAGTTGAAATGCGACATACATGACATAATTCACTACTTCAGAAATATAGAAATTTCCTTGTATAAGCTGGATTATTCCTTGTTTTCAGAACTTAGGGAACAAGTTTCCCCCAGTTGTCCTAGTTTCTATGTTGAGAACAATTTCACAAAAAATATTTTGTGAACAGCTGCTAAAATGCACAATGATTGTACTGTATGTAGATGGGCTGTTCTAATATAAAATATAATTACAGCTGCACCGTTCAATGTAAATTTACCAGTCTTACACAATTTATTGTTTTTCAGAATATGAACTGCATGGCTTGGAAGAACTTTTAAAAACATAACCAAGTTATTTATAGAACTAATTATATTAGATCATAAGGAATTACTTTGGCATTATTGTACCCTGTAGCTAGTTGCAATGCCTGCCTAGGGATTGACATCACTTGCAGACACTGAAAGAAAATAAGAGTCAGCATGAAGCAATATGAAACTCGAGTATTTATTAACAGCCTCAAATTTGTTTATGTGTCAGCAGAATGGTGCATTGCCTGTATTTGTTTGTTTTTTTTCTTTCTCCTTCAGTGACTTTAGGATGGTGAATTGGCATTGCCACATGCAGTGTGGGAGAAGCATTCAGCTGCTTCCTCTGCCCTGTGACATCATACAGTGGAGCCCCGGGAATGCTGTGCTCCATGGAGCAGAAAAGAATGCACCCAAAATTTCCATTTAATAAAAAAAAAAAAAAGCCTGTAGCACAAAGCAATTCTAATTTAATTTTGCAAAAAATCTAAATTCTTCTCATATTCTGTTACATAAACATGTTAAAACTTAAAAAGGAACACTAAACTGAAACACATCTCAGTACAGTACACTGTAGTACTGTAGTAGTCCATCTGTGGAGTAAATCCCAGAGCCTTATATATATATATATATATATATATATATATATATATATATATATATATATATATATATATATATATATATATACACACACACACACACACACACACACAGTATATATATTATAAAATAAAAAATATCTTTTTATTTTATTTTAAGTTGTTGCCAGCGTGACGGGTGCTATTTTTTTATTGTATTTTTTCTATTCTCTGTAAACATGTCATTTCAGTAGAGATTTTGACATTCTACAAAGTCAGTGCACAGTCATGCTGTGTTGATGTCGGCTGAATGCCCAGACCATGGTACACCCAGGGTAATCAAGGAGAACGGGCAGCAGCCAACACAAAGCCTGGAGATTTCATGCCAGGGCCTAGGTTTGCCAAATGAAGAAGGCAACCCTCCAGACAGCTGCTTGGTGCCGCCACCCTTTTACAAACAGGAAGGCTCCCAGCCAGTCCTCCCCTGTGCAGGTTGTCAGCGCAGAAAACAGCAACAGCAAGCATAGATTTAAAGATGACAGGTGCCACACGAACAATATAATGTAATGGATTGTACAGAGCTAATGGATTCTCCAAACAGGGTTCCAAATAGTCAAGGATGGTACTTTTTTTTTTAGTGCTGTAAAAAAAAAAAAAATGCAATAAGGATCATTTTAAATCAAAAGTAGTCCCTTTTCATTTTTTAAATGGTCTCAGTTTCGATTTTAAAAGTGGCCTCTGTTAAAAAAAAAAAAAAAAAAAAAAAAAAAGCCTCTACAGTCACAGACTATTAGTTTGAAAACTCTAGCGACACGTTTCCCAATAGTGTGAATAACAAGATCCATCAGTCAGCTTCACTCATGAATAAATAATTTCCACTGGGGACTAAAAGCCATGTCGTTGTTCCCCAAGCCAGATTCGCACCCATGCCTCCAGAGATGGAAGCCTAGTCCATTAACATCAGGCCACCCAGTCGCCTGTCTAGTATTCAGAGAGTTGTGATTTATACACTACCAGTGCCCTTCATGAAAGGTTATTATCCATGTTAAATGGATT